>NW_010526198.1:35498-35817 GCF_000687285.1 Phaethon lepturus | reverse complement strand
GAGACAGACTCAGCGCAAGGAAAACCCACGTTCGGGAGGGGGGCAATGCTGAGGGGTGCCTGCCGGGAGGGAAACGCTGAGCATACACACACATGGGGCTGGGGGAAAGGTAGGAGCCATCCCTTCTCCATCTCCACCCGAGCTCTCCAGGGAGACCCGAGTAACAGGGGCACGGTGGCTTTGCGCTCCTCGACCAGAAGAGTTTCCATGCTCGGAGGCAGGCAGCGCGATCTGAGAGAGAAAGCTGCAAACAGATGAACTGCTGGGAGAGACGAGGCTGCCAAGTGACAAAGTAGGGCAGAGCTGAAGATGTGGGAAG
>NW_010526198.1:35111-35339 GCF_000687285.1 Phaethon lepturus | reverse complement strand
CTCCTACATCCCTCTTTCTTCTAGCATCCTCCTGCAGCTCCTCCTCAAACACCCACAGGTCAAAAATAAAAGCCCCACAGGCCTCGTTTCGAGGAGAAGCTGATGATGCTCAGCACTACGCAAACTGCTGCAGCTCCAGCAGATTTCAGCCATTTGCTCTACAAACCCCTGTGTTTTGGGGTTACCGACTTCCAGCCTTCTGTGATGCAGCAAGGGAGGCCTCCTGAG
>NW_010526198.1:34693-35067 GCF_000687285.1 Phaethon lepturus | reverse complement strand
GGCCGCCGCCTCTGCTCTCCCTGCAGCGCTTGCTCTAAAAAGAGCAATACTTGAGAGCGACTGCCTGCCTCCAGACACCAGCGAGCACTCCCCTGAGCGCCCTCGTTAGCAGGCAATGCCCCTTGCATGTGCTCAAGCAGTTACATTTGTTTTTACCGTGTGGAACACAAATTTATTCAGTGTAGATTTAACCTTTTAGCCAAAAAAGAGAGAAAATAAGAATCATGGATTCACTCACTCGCAGCTGCCCAGATGAGCAAATGTTTTACTGACACTTGCCCGCGCAGCCTCCTGCCTGCCCGCTGCCCGCTGCTGGCCTGGCTCGGGGATGAGGAGGGGTCCCAAAACCTGCACCCACAGAGGCGGGGCGGGGA
>NW_010526198.1:34182-34594 GCF_000687285.1 Phaethon lepturus | reverse complement strand
CGGCGCAGGCACTGGTGCTCCCGGCCGTGGCAGTGGCATTCACACCGGCTGAAACACTCCAACTCTCTCTGCTTTCTAACCCAGCGCCGGAAGGAAGTCAATGGAGGGGGGAACGAAGGGCTGACGCTGGGGATCCCGGAGGTACGCAGCACCGGAGCGGTTAGATGTAGGAAAAAAGACATTCATTATCAAGGACATTTCCTTCCGTAAGAAACTGAGATCCATACATGCAAGTACATTTATTTTTGAAAAGGGTACGGGAAACCCTTCCTTGCAAGCCCTCGGCCTCCTCCTTCTGCAGCACCGTACCTGGATGGAGCAGAGCCTGGACGGGAGGGCGGAGGAGGCCAGGCACGCACCGGCGCTTGGTTTAGAAGCGGGAAGGCAGCGCTGACGAAGGCCAGGGTGAGCG
>NW_010526198.1:21513-34114 GCF_000687285.1 Phaethon lepturus | reverse complement strand
CCACAAGCCTGTGGCTCCGGTCCAGCCGCCCAGGAGGCAGCTGACTCAGAAGACTCCAGGTGTTCACTCCAGGCATTGAGGTTCCAGTCTCAGCTCTGCCCGGAGCTGCCTCTGGCAGATTCTTAGTTATTTTTCTGCATTCACACACAAATTAGCTCCCTGATGTCCAGGGTGGCACCCTGGATTCAAACGTTCAGGGAAAAAAATAACAAGCAGCCGAGGGAGCTGTCAAAGCCTACGAGCTGTCGGCTCATGGCTCTCCCACTGCAGAGAGCAGAAAGGGACACGGGCGACGCGTGGGCAGCAAGGCGGCTCGCTGTCACCCCTTGCATCAATCACGATGCCGGGATGCCATGGCTCAGCCATGTCTTGCACTCAAACCTAAGCAGAGCAACTTCTCCTCACCGGTCTCCATTCCTGCCTGTCCTTCACAGAGCACCTGATGGCGTTAAGCATCCGGACATTATTTTCTCTCTCCAAATTTAGCGCTCTTAATGGGTTGGTAACCATCTGAACCCTTCCCAAATGGCAGAGCTGCCTCACCATTAAGTGTCTGTCACCGAGCGACTCCTCGCTCCCACAGCCAGCTGTACGCCGCCGCGTAACTGCCGCGCTCAGCCACGCGCGGACGCCAGGCACTCCCAAGTCAAGCTGCTGATGGACACCGGGCTTCGCTTGTTTATCACTCAACTGCAGATTTAGGGCTACTGAGCTACCCGTTAGCTGCTTAGCCTTTCCACACCCATCTGTATTTTGACATTACAAACCATGTTTAATCCCCCCAGAATGTCCCTGCTGACAATTCTCTCCTCCTGCCTGCCCATGCTGGACACTCGCACTGCAGCAGCGTTTTCCAGCTGGGGCTTTTTCGGTGTTTTTTTGTTTGTTTGTTTTTTTGACTTACAGACTCCTACCAGTTTTCCGACTGAGCTCTGTGTTCCAGGCAGGGAGTTTAAGCTTAATAATACAAAGCTGGCTTTTCTCAGTTGTCTTTTTTAGACCCACAGATCCATGCTGAAAGCCTTCAGCCCATCTTTCAGGGCACTCTCACTGAAAGTGGATGTTTGCCTGGTGCTCAGGGGATCCCTAAAGGGCTGGAGCTCAGTGGTGCTAAAGGCTACAGAAGCACAAAGGAAAAAAGCTCAGTGTGGGTAAGCAAACCTGACAGTGTTTTACATCACCGTGTGAGACTCTACGCCACGCAGTGATGTATGCGCACATGCAACACGGCTTCCACCCCGAGCCATCTGCTCTTCAGGATAGACACCTCTTGGTGGAAATTCTGCTGTCATTTGTCCTCTTATCCTGCAATGGCAGAATGTGGGCTTGCTGTAACAAGTGCAATCAAAATATTCCCACGCATAATAGCTGAAAGCATTGAGGGGTATTCTTCAAATCTCAATTAGAAACAAACTATTCTCTTGCCTCAGTTTTGCTTCAGTCTCAGAATGGTGGGGTTGTGGCATTTTAATTTCTGTAAAAGAAAGGACAAATCTCAATATAAAGAGAAAGGAAAAAGGCTGACATGCTGAAAAACAAGAGGATAAAAGGAAGAAAATCCAGCACAACAGCCCTAAACAGAACTAGCAGAGCACAAGGAGAAAAAAATAGCATCAACCATTTTTCTTGGTAATTTACTTAAGAGATTGAGAGCACAGCCCTAAAACAGCACCAGCCATGCTTTCTTACAGGATGAGGAAACCTCTGGGCACAGCTGCCTGGAGACACGCAAGCGACGACGGTTCTGCTTGCCCGCTGCACTGGCGCTGCGGGGGTTTCGTGCTGCGGCGGTACCCGGAGCTCTCCGGACCAGAGACCTGCCGTGCCCGGCAGCGTCCGTGCACATCCAAATACACACGTGCGGAGCAGAGTGTTCCCAACCCAGAGACCTCCCAGCCTTACCAAGGCAGGCTGGTGACTCCCATCCACTGAAGACATTACTGGGCCTTAACGGGGAAACAGTAAAGCTCGAATTCTGCAAGGCCAACCTCCCACTTCAGGGAAGGGGTCTGCCCTTACCCTCCTCCTCTCTTCAAACGCATTTTTGAGTTAAATGGATGAATGCATTTAAATCACCAGCAGCCACACAGAGGCAGAGGGAAGACAGGGACTCAGAGTTACAGCTCCCACTCCATCCCTTCCTTCTTCCACGGCGCCTGCACACTGGGGGACCCCAGATCCAGATGGGGCTCTGCATGCAATAGCCTCAGCGCTACGGAAGAGAAATGACGAACCCTCTCCCTGCTTTGGCCAATGTAAGTCAGCGATTTAAACACAATCCCCACACTTAAACCTTTCTGACTGAACACGGCTCTGACGAAGAAGCGCCAGACCAGCCACTCGGGAAAGCAGGAGGCTCTGTCCATGCCACGTGCAGCACAGCATGCCGCGACCCCACGGGGCATCCCTGTACCGCAGTGGGGAGGCGATACCGGGGTGCCCTCGTCTCCCTCCTGAGGGGTGCCAGGCCCTGCCAGCCCGCCAGTGTGATAACCTAGAGGGTAAATAAGTTATGTGATTTGACATCTAGCTTTTGTGGCCACGGACTGCTCGGTTTGGAGTTGAAGCAATCATTTCAGGGGTGCAGAAATTGCCTCCCAGGTGAGGAGCACTACACCGAAAAAACCACGTGGAGGGATGCAGAGAAGCGTGGTCGCTGCCTCCAGGACGGCCAAGGCAGCAGGAGTGTTTTTACCCCCCTGACCACCCCAGAGCATACTGCATGCTCTTACTGGAGGGGAGATGGCTCAAGGAATCTGCCCGGGCAAAGGCCAAGCGCAGGGTCTCTGGGACACACCACTCAGCAGCAGCTCAGGCATTTGGCTAGCAGATTACTCATTTTCTTTGGAGGCTGGCAAAAGACCTGCTTCCATATCCATTGCATCCAACACGGATGTCACACTGCTGGTATCACTGACCATCGGTGGAATCTGGTAGCATGCAAGTGAATGGTGCGACATTAGCAACTTTTGGGGTGGATTTACTAAAATGCAAAACATATTCTTGGCATTAAAGCCTCACCCTGTTCGGAGATCTCCGAGCTCCGGTGCTCGTAAAGTAGCAGCCAGGCTCTTGGCTCAGAGATGACTGTTTAAAAAGCTGATGTGTAAAACTCTCCGGGTTCTACCAAAATCTGAAGAGTTGTTTCTCCTCCTCTCTGCCTGCCTCTGATAACAGATTATTGGACTTCGCATAGCACTTTGTAATGTTTGGGTGATTTGAACATAATCAGGCTTAAATGCAGGCAATCAAAAAAAATACGCATTTCATAGACAGACTGATTTCCATACACGGACTATCAAATTGGCACAACTTACTACTTTTATCCCAAAAGACGGAAATGGAGGGGTCAAGATCTTTTAAGAGACAGAATGGGTAAAATGGATGAAAAACTGCTGCTTGTTTAAGAAACTTTCATTTTTAAAGGAAAAGGCTTAGAAAGCAATAATGAAGTGTAGGGAGAGAAGCAGCACTGAAGGTATGCACGCCTATCTCTCCTGCCTGAAATTCCCATTAGAGCAGTGGGCTTGTTCTCATCTCTCCTGTTCATCTTCCCATTAGTGATTGAAATACATATATATATTTTATATCCAAACAGTTGATAGAGTTGAAAAGGCAGAGTAGCTCTCCGGCTCAGCCACCAAGGCAGGTGTAATAAAAGATACGGCTCCTCCCTACCAGTTGTACTTCGTGGATACAAAGCAGTTTAGAGCTCAGTAAAGTAGGAGATACCTGCTTGGGAGGCTCTCTAGAAAGAGTTATTGCCGGGTGGTCTGTCTGTGGTAAGCTTGTAAAGCATGAACGGGAAAGTTTTAATGCATCTTTCAGGAAAAGCAGAGAGATTGCTGTAGTGGAAGCGACCTGGAGTCCCACCAACTCGCGTCTTGCAAATCGTCCAGAGAAAGGCCCAATTCTCATCTTCTCAGCCTGAAAGACTGCAGCTATATACCTTACAAAATCCATCTGCAAGAAGGGAAATAATTTTCCTGGCCTAACTAATTATTGCCTTAAGCCTTTCCAAAGCAAGAAACAGAACAGTCTTGGTCATTTATCTTCTTCTCGGCTCAGTTTACAGATACTCACATTGATCTTGACAGCCTCCATCACTCAAGTAAACCCACCATTACAACGGCAACACTACACAAGGAAGGATTATTACAACTGCAGGACTGGAGCTACTGTTCTTACTGATAACAAGCTTCCCCTCTTTTTTGTGTCTTGCTAAATTCCTTGCTCTGACAGCATTTCCGAGCAGCAAGTTCTACCAGTTAGCTACAAGCTGTATTAAAAAGCGTTTCCTTTACCTTGTAGTAGACCTGTCGCCTTTTAATTATACCAAGTGCCCCTGCTTTTGCTTTCGGAGCAGGGGCTAACGGGACCAGGCAAATGGTCTCTTTCAGCACATTAATGGTTCTACCTTATTGTCTCTTTGATTTTCAGAACTCAATAATCTTAATCTGTTTCATCTGCATTTTAAAACTGAAAGAAGAGTGATCTGGGGAATTAGTCTCATTTCAAGCCTTACTAAAACAGTGGAACAACCATTAAGAAAAAAGCCTTAAAAGGATAATGGAATTGAACAGTGAGCACCAATATAATGAGACAAACTTGATTGCTTTTATAAAATTACAAAATCAGTGATCAGGTAGACGCCACATTCGGTTTTTCGTGGAGCTTTTATACAGCACCTCAAAACCCTTGTTCTCAAGAATAAATTACTGTTGTTTTCAGTAAGAGCGCTGCTACTTCAGCTGAAGGACCAGAAACGAACACTGGGTCACTGTTTAGAGCAGAATCCTATTAATTAACCCTTTATAAATAATTAGCAGAGGTTATGAGCATGCCACAGAAATGAGCGCTATGTGTTACAGATGGTTGGCAATACCTCAGCAGACCAAGTTCCAGACGATAATAAGATATGGCTGTGGGCGACCCGCTGACCCCTCCGCCGCGAGACAGGATGAATGAATGAATGAATGAATGAATGATTCATCCCCCATTCTAACAACAAAACCACAATACAAAAATACGTCCATAGGACCAAATCAGAGCAGGATGCAATAAATACGTTCCTGTGATGAGTTACCATTTCTCCATGACTTGACCAGGAAGAGAGGGAGGTGGGGAACCCACCGCCTGCGAGACCAGCGTTTCTAACACACAAGTTACCTGGCACACCAGAAAGGCTGAAGTTGTAGGAAAAAAAAAAAAAAATCTTAATTTGAAATTTGCTTAAGCAGGTGGTGTAGATGGAATAGGGCTATCTAATGGGACTCACTGCACTTTAACGCTTACAGCGATTGAGGAGTGAACCTAGCAAACCAACTAGGAGATTACAAAAAGGAAAGACAGCAAAAAGCCCATTTCAGCTGCAGACTCTGACCGTGCAGAGGAACCCCATCAAGGAACAGAAAAATTCTTCTTTACCATGGATCAGGTGTGGTGGCTCCTGGTACGCTCAGATTCCGCACAATTCGATTTTACAACCTTTTTTCTTTTTAGTACCCTTCTTCACTACGGCAAAAGCTCTAGATTTAGCAAAGCAGTAAAGGAAATCTTAAATAAACCTCTGTGCCGAAAGAGTAGACACCCTGCCACAGTCCACTCGGGAAAATACTCCGAGTCCGTCGGATGCCCCACCTAAAAGGCCAGGTGAAGCCCATGCAGGTGTGACCTGGAGGCATGTGTCAAGTTTACTGGAAAAGAACAGCCAGACTGATTCTTAAACTTCTCTAACATGTTGTTCTACACACATTCCCGTCATCCATTTGGCAGCCCTTGTGCTCCTGTTTAGTTTCCCTGCACTGCCTGCTTTGGCTGCTCTGCCGAGTGCGGTCCAGCACGGTGCGGTTTTACCACTCCGAGTCCCTTGTTTCCACCAGCCTTCTCAGAAACGGCATCCTGACAGCAGCCAGCATAGCCCGCCCTGCCAATGCTGATGGGTGTGCTCTAGCTGAATGGCTGGGTTGTTTTCTACAACTGTGGAAAAAAGGGCGTTTTAACAAATCATGTATTATTTTAGCTCTGGCACATGAAATCCGCACAAGACCTACAAAGGAAGTCAGAGACGTGCTGTTCTCCTCATGACTGCAACAAAGTCATCTGTAATACTTCCTCCTCCAGCTCGGCTTGGCTGGAAGTCAGGGGCGGGTGTCCTACATACCGCATGCAGCCTGTCTTCTACTGCTCCTGCACCACCAAGGGCCTTCCTTCCTCAGTTCAGAGCATGAAAGCCCACTTTAGTTCTCTCACTCAGACAGAAAGACCACCATACGTCCAAGTCCTGGTCCCCATTCAGATGGGGCCATCAAGTACTGGCACTGGACTGTGTCCAGTTGAGTTCTGAGTACCCGCAAGGACGAAGTCTCAACTACTTATCTGGGCAACCCATTCCACTGTTCAACCATCTGACATCCAACACTGGGCAACAGGAGTGCTCAAGCACAGTTTCTCCATCTCCCCTGGTGACAACTGGGCACCAGAGCAGGCAGAAGGGTCTCTCCACAGCATCAGTACCAGGGAGGAGTGTCCTCTGCTTGCCTAACCCAAGTCCATGGTGACATCCAGCTCCCTGTTGCAATCCAGGGCTTGGATTGCTCTTGGAGGTTGGGCTTGGAGCTCTTTGCATAACATTTTTTTCCTGAGTGAAAGGAGGCTGAGAAGTCGTCTCTCTGGAGCAGGAACACTGAAATAAGATGGGGCATCACCTAAAACACAGGCTCTGTACGCAGGGCATGCCAGAAATGGAAGTACTTGGGCAGAGGGTTACGCTAGCTGTTAATTCAAAACCATGTGCTTAATGGGGTAAAGGAGCCAAAGAACAAAGGAAAGAAGAGGCACCAAGCAAGAGACCACCCAAGGGAAAGCCTCTAGACAGAAGAACAGATCAGGGGTGTCAGTCCAACCACCTGCACTCACCTTCCAGATACCACAGCCAAGTCATGACCCAGAGCTTACTCTCCCCATCTGTAAAATGAGGACAATGGCAGCAACCTCCCCAAGAACAACAGATAGGCTTTGTTACTCACAGGGGCTTTAATCGCTCCTGCAGCTGCTGGAAGGGCAATCTAGCAGGCTGCGAGCAGTTCAACATGTCTCTAGAGTATGCTGAAACCAAACTCTTTTTGGAGGTGCACAGAGATAGGATGAGAAGCAGTGGACACAACAAGGTAAACGCTAAAAATATCACGTAAGGTTGGTCAGCACTGCAACAGGGACCCAGAATGTAGGAGCTTCATTCTTGGAGACCTTCAAAACCCAACAGACAAGGCCCTGACCAACATATCTGACCATCCCTGCCTCATGCAGGGGGTTAGACCAGAATCCTGCTATATTGCCCAGGATTTTAATAACAGCTTTTCAAGCACTGTTTCAGCAACAATTTCATGCAACTGTGAGCAAAGATGTTCTATCAGCAAAACCAGCCTTCGTGCGTGATCTTGGAAGTGAGGAGTGCATCACTAGCTTCATCATTAGTTCCTCCTCCTAATGAGGCAACCCACAAGCATCAAAGTATTAGCTAAGCAGCTAGACCAGAGCAGCAGCAGTGCAAAGGAGGTGCGGGTCCAGGCTGCCAGAAAGCTTTGCCTGCAGAGCGGCTCCACGACACCAAGTTGTCCCAGTCATCAGTCCTGGCCGAAAGCAGAAGTGCAGCAAAATTTGGTTTGTTCTGGTTTTCACCATGTGCCTCTTTTCCATGAGATGCAGGAGAAGCTGCTAACCTGACACCGATCAACTGAGCAATGGCACGTAAAGAACAGATTCACACACCAGGTCCCAAGCCCCCACAAGAAGCACAGCGAGGTGCTTTGCAAGAGGGAGTCAGATTCAGGCTATAGAAGCCTCCCAGGTCTAGAGAGGAGACAACACACAGGGGACTCGGAACACTTTACAAAACGTCTCTATCCTAACAGAGAGAGGGTTCCCTAGGTGCGGTTCCTGCCACTGAAATTCATTTTCTTTGTAGCCTGCAAATGACTTTTTTTCTTGCTAGGAAGTCACCGATGGCCCTGGAAGTTAATTCTTACACTATCTGCCCTCACCAGGAAGAGACGGAAGAAATAAACAGGAAATAAAGCAGAATGTGAGATTACCATTTCTTTTGCACCCAAAGTCGGGGTGAGACCAGCAATCCACACAGCGAAAGAGCTCGCGTCTCTCTGACGAGCGCAGCCCCCCCTTTCCCTCCCAGTGTAAATCGTAGCTGCGGCGTGATGAGAGACGGCACTTTTGCATTTCGACTCAGTGCTACGGATTAGGTAAATTAGCCAGCAGCTTTCTGCAATACCGCAGCCAATCAGTCCCAGCTCCCCGCTTCGTCAGCCACAGCCATCAGGAGGGAGTCTCATCTGGGAGAAGGCCAGCAGGTTTTGGATAGATGGAGGAATTCAAAAGCGAGGGCCTTGCAGTCATTACTTCTTCCCAAGGAAAGGTATGGATGAAATCCTGCCATGAAAGATTCATCAGACATTTAAGATGCTCTCTGGGTGGGCGGGATAGAGCTGCCCCAGTGGGATGCTCGTTCCACACCCCGGCAGGAGAACGTGGCCCCGCCGGACTCTAACAGGGTGCCTGGCTGTTTGCCTAACTCTTCCAGGAAACCTTGTGGCAGGAGCTGTAAGAATACCTGTAAGCACACAGGTACGTGCTTTGCAGCCTCAAGGCCGTCTTCACCTTCTCACCATCACGTCAGGCACATCAGCCCAACGACCTGCGCTCACCTTCCAGATACCACAGCCAAGTCACTACCCAGGGCTTACTCTCCCCATCTGTAAAATGGGGACAAAGACAGCAACCTCCCCAAGAACAACTGATTTCCTGGGCAGCCTGCTCCAGCCCACCCTGCTTTGAACAGGTATTCAACCGGATGAGCTCCAGAGGTCCCTGCCAACCACAACGACTTGGTGACTGACTTGTGTTGCTGTTCTGTGTTGTGGCATCCCAACCGCGTCACCTGGGATTCACCGGTACGACGTCACACGCCTGTCCTGCCTGTAGCACCTGTTGGGAACTGTGCACGCAGGACACAGACAACGACTCTAGCCTTGTCAGTACAGAGCCACCAAAAATAGCGTCACTGATCCAAGCTGCGATGAGCTTACCTGCTAAACCCTGCATGCACTGCCGTCATTTTCAGCCCAAGATTGAAGCAGTAGACTCTATCTAATTTGCCTTCATCGAGGATGAATTTTAGATAAAATTCAAACTGATTAATGAAGAGGAGGTTAAGCACTTCCAATCAGGGTGGTAAGAAAGGTGCTAGAACAGTAAAATTAAATCCCAGACTGTCTGTCTCTCTACACTTTTTAAAGGTGGATAGACCGGGAGGACTCCTCTAAGTTGCTTCCCTACATCCCCGTTACTGTGGAAGGATGAGATGGGCTGATGGTCCACAGCACACTGGGGCTCCACCACAAACAAAGTATCACAGCACACTTCCCTATGGGAATGCTAAAAAACACATATTGTCAATAACGCAGAGCAAGAGTTTCCTTTCAAATTATTTCCATTTCTATTCCCCATTCTGAAAATTTCATATTCCTGTCGACTACCACGACTGTAAATAGCAAAAATACTGCATGACGGGAAATCGATAGCCATGCCTGGGTTTTATCATGGTTGCTGCCCCGAAACACTTCGCACCAGCCATATTTTGCAAACCTTGGCGAAAGCAGGCGTTAACCAGAAGAGAAGAGCTGCCTGGCGGGACGTGGCAGCTGGTGGGAGCGCAGAGCGGGGCTCACTAACTGGTCTCACCAAACACATTTGGGTAAAGCACTGCTGTCCCTACAACAAGCTCTGCTGCTCTAGAGATTTGAGGGCCTGCTAGAAACATTCATGACGCTGTGCCATCGGATGCACTGCGGGTATAATTTTATGCACAGTGAAGAGCAGGAAGCCCAAGGCTGAGCTGGTGACCAAGCACATGCAAGTAGCAAGGTGCCCACCTCCATGCTATGCTCTCATTGTGCACCAGGTCCTTCCCTCGGACGCATGTTGCTCACCTCTCAGGAGCTGTGAAAGCACCGTGCTCTGCCCTTTCCAGAGCATGAGGAGGATGGGAGTCAACAATGGTCCCCAGAAGCCCTGGCCTCCTGCTGGGGTGCAGAGAAGGCATGTTTCCTCCCGGTAGCTCTTCTGCACTTCCAGCAGAACAGGGCACAACAGTGTTCAACCTGTCTGAGGTGACTCCAGCTCTCTGTGGAGGTTAGAGAGCCTCTGTATTAACTCTACTGAAGATCCAGTTCTCTGTTTCTCCTCTGGGACGTTCAACATCCACACTTGCATAGGAGAGCAGCCACAGCCTTCCCGCTCGTTGCTCTGACACCACTTGCTCACCCGACGGTACTAAAGACAGACCAAGTGCCTGGAATCGAGCCAATATCTTCCCATCACTGTTGGCTGCACCCTGCATCTAAGCTCTGGAAGAATTTACAACCCAGAACTCCAATAGGTTCTCCCTTGCCAAATCTTCTGCAAATAGCCAGAGCTCCAGACACTCCCAAGATTTATAGTACGATAGCTTAACATAGCAATCTTGGGGGGAGAAAAAGAGGAAAGAAAGAGAGAGAAGGAGAAGATACTTATGGAAGGAGCAAGGAGGAAAAACTTCCAGTGAAGAAAGATATCTACTATATAATGGCAAAGATGACAGTTCCCACCAATAATCAGAGGACGGAGAAATACCGTTATCAATGAACATGATGTATGCAAACCATACTGTCCTAGAGCAGAAAGCTGGTGAAATTCTGTCTGTACCTTGTTCCTTCAGCTCCTATTAAAACTTTAACAGCAGCAAACTGAAGTTCTTCTCAAACTTCTGCCCCTGCCTCTCTGCCCCAGACAAGATCTTTAAGATACAAACAGCACAACATCGATTTTGGTACGTTATAGAGTATTCTCATGTCCTTGGTGAGCACACACACATAAAGCAGGTGATGGTCTTTATTCTGGAGGAGCCAGAGGAATTTCAAAGCCTAAAAGAAACCTTCCCCTGGCTGGATCTCCAAGAAGCACACACACCATATAACCAACCTCTTTGTGAGGAGATTCTCAGACTAAGACACTTATGTATTAACTCTCATCCATGCAAGTAGTCCTAATTCCCCACCTGAGTCCTGGGAGAAGCCACAGGACCAAATATCACCCATAGACAAAAAGCAGCAGAAGATTTCTACTAGACATTTTAGTAGAACTTCAATTCACTTGGCTTCATGAAAGCATCTTCTCAAATATATAAAATGAAGAAATTTAGAGTCCTAAGGGAAACAGCAAAGCCAAGATACCACCATGTGATTCGTCTGAAGACAGCCCTGGTAGCGAAACCAAGATGAACACACTGGATAGCTTCTAGCTCAGATTCAACTCTATCTACCAGTTTGTAGGTGCACCTATATGACAACACGCATGTTAACAACGGAGACCAGGAGGCTGCATGCAACGGATCAGGGAGGGACGGCAAATGATGGGTTGGGATCATCTTTGTGCATCTGAATTTCTCCACAAAATGACACAGTTGCCAAAGGCGTCCTAGAGCAAGCAAGGGGCAGCAGGAGGAGCTGAGGCTCATCTTCCTCAGCACGTGGCTCAGGGCCCACTTCACTGGAGCAAACTCAATTTCATCCTTCAACGTTTCCAAATCATAGCCGTGACTCCTGCACCTAGAAAACATCCAGATTTTGAGCGTCCCTCAATCTGGTCAAGTCAGTGAAGTTTTTGCAAATCTGGTCCCAGGTTTGCACTTAGCAAAGAGGCAGAATTGAAGCAGAAATTATGCACCTTATTTCAAGACCAGGCAGAGCTGATGTGATTTTGCCCAACATCCCCCGACTGCTCTGGTGCTGGATCAAGAAGCCTGTGTCCTCTTTGTTAAGAGATATAATAAAGCAAAATTGCTGTCCTAAATATTACTAAAGCACTGGCTGGCATGTTTAATAAACCTTTCCATTTGGGTAAATTAGCACTCATCTGGACAAGTGCTGAAGTGCTGTTACTTGAAGGAAAAAAATTCAATGCTCAGAGTCTAATTTAAATAATTATCAGCATATTTCTGCTCTGACTGTTTTGCTGAAATTACCAGGAGACTTGATGCAGTCCGAGTGTAAGTGCCTTTTGTCTGCATGTAATTTATTGACCCCATTTCAGTCAAGTTTTTGGCCCACTCATCACCGTGCTGGAGCACTTCACACCGTAACCAAAAAGAACTTCATGGCCATACACAGTAAAATCAATAACAACTGATCTACTTTTATAGATCTTGAAAGGGATCTTGATAAGATACCTCCTTGTGCTCTGCACATGAGCTAAATCTCAGACCTGTGATAATCTCCTGTTCTTCCCTCAGGTGGCTGCCTGGGGACCACAGGCATCTACAGGGAAGACGAACACACTGGCCAGGGATGACGGTCACCCCATCCCTGCAAGTCAAACCAGGCGCAGAGAAAAGTTCCCTTGCAGCAACTGCACAGTACTGGGCCATATGCTGAAATATTTTAACATGTCCTCCAAAAACCAAAGCGTGGCTTGTTGCTTCAGCACCAAGTGCTTCAGCCTACGGACCTACTGCCATCCCACCGCTGCGCTCCATAAGGGACGCAGCCTG
>NW_010526198.1:13312-21473 GCF_000687285.1 Phaethon lepturus | reverse complement strand
ACAGCCACGCGCTGAGCAGAAGGCCTTGGTACCCAGCACCCCAGCCGCAGTATTTTATTTCTGGCAAGGAAAATATAGAGAAAACTCTTGAATTCTTTTTCTCCATTTTTCGTTGAAAAAAGGGCACTGGTGTTTTTGCCTTTTCTTCTGCTCCAAGACTTTCAGCAGAGAGTGGCACAAGATGTCTTGCTTACACAAAACACCCCCATCCCTGGGAGCAGCTCCTGTCAAGCCGCCAGCACCGCTGGTCCGGGCGCGGAGCCGTCCCGCACCGGGTGCTGCGCGGCCCTCGGCGCTGGATGCTGCTGCGAGGGAGCGGGCAAGGTCTGCCCTGAAAAGATAAAGGTGACGCTCTCGCCTCGCTCCCTGCTTCCCAGGCTGCATATGCATTCAGCGAGCGATCCTGCCATCTGCACCTTATGGCTGGCGTGGCGGGGGAAGCTTTCCTTCCCTCCAGGGCACGTTCTGCAAACCTCGCATCCACCAGCTCATCAATCCTTGGCTCTCATCAAAAGACAAACTTATAAACAGGCCCAGACGCTTCTCTCAGGTTTAATGGAGGCAGCTAAGGAGCTGTGATCATTCGATGTTTTCCAATGATAGCGGTGATGCCTGAGGCCAGCAATAATATTACCATGAAATAAATCTGCAGTGATATAATTAGCAGGGATGCTATTATGGCTCAGGTTTTAGGGATGCTCAGCACAGAGGGAGCAAAGCGTCTACTCAGAATGGGACCTTGCAGAGGTTCTGGGTTTGAGTAGGGGCTGGAGGTGGGAGAGACAGGAAAACACCACCATCAAGGCAGTGGAGACTATCCGCATTAGTCTGCATGCAAAATAAACCTCGTCCTTTAGAGGCCAGAGGTTATGGCCAACATGGCTCTGCGCATGTCTAAGGGTTAAACCCAGCCGACTTTCTTCTCGCCACTCCAGATACCAAGTGACTTTCAAATATCTGTGCAACGTTCAAAAAAGCCGAGTTCTGACCAAATCCACAAACTGGTTTGGAAGCAGGAGGTTTGCCGCATCCAAACATCCCTCTCCAGTCGCAAGATCGCTCTCCTGTTTGCATCTCCGTGCCACGCTCGCTCTGCGCAGCGCAGGGGGCTGCAGCGTTCAGATGGTGCTTGCAAAGCAACTGCTTCTTCCAGCATCTGGTCCGTGATGTGCTTCGTGGTTATCTGAACTAGGATGGTAGATGGAGCGAGTAGATGCGAAACAACACAACTCCGAAGTCCAGGTTTGGTGGAAGGAGGAGATTGCTGTTTTCTCTGGCATGCTGCAGCAGCCAAACAGCTGAGGCAATGGAGAGCAACTTTTTCGCTGATACTTATCAAAGGTAGACAAATATCACTAGGTAGAACCAGGAGGAAAAGATGGCAGGGGCTGGGTTAGAAAAAGGAATGCTACTGGTATCTGAAAGGAAGAGCTAAGGCAAAGAGTTGGCATCTACCTGGTGTTTTCTTTTCCTTGCAGACTTAGCGCAGAAAGTAAGAGCACAGATAAAGGATGCTGGGTAGAGCAAAACATTTAAGGAGCAATGCTCATGGGGCAGAGGAAGGGAAAGAAGACATGCCAGGATTGATCCTCAGTTTTGACACGAAGTCCTTAGGGCAGTTGTTTTAAAGCCACCCTCAGGGAACGGGGTGTTCCCCAGGACTCCCAGCTGGGACAGACACCCTGGAAGGGTCTCTGCCCCCCATGCAGGGGACAGACTTGCGAGCTGGAGCTTCTGTGCCAAAGTCCACGTGGCACATCATTGCTCGGTTGTAAAAGGTGACGTGCTAGGGGAGAGTTTGCACTGAAATCAGGAAATCATCCTTTAACTCAGCTGGGCAGGAGATGCCCCGGAGGAGAACCCCGACGCAGGCAGCCTGCCCTCAGCTAAGGCTCAAAGACTCTTCATAATTTTTAAGTGCGTTTCCAAATCTGAAGTCAAAACCTATACCTTCCCTCTTTTTTGCTACAATAAACTTTATCTTAGAATGTAATCTAGTAATAAAAATGGTTTTAAAGTGATCTGACAAGCACTAGAAACCCCATTTCTTCTAGAGTGACAACTCTATTTACAGCAGCACATACATACACGCACTCTGTTTTATATTCCACAGACACTCCAGACCCTCAAGATTTGGGATAGATCCTTTCCACCCACTTGCAAGAATCAATTTCAGACGTCAAAAGAAGTTCCTCAGCAGGCAGAAGGCAGGAAGAAAGATGGCTTCTAACGTCGGGGACTCTGCACATCTCCCGGGACAGGGGTGCGGAGGGACGAGCAGCCTCCCTCCCCATTTCACAGCTATCTTGCTGTGCTTGAGCGACTCTCCCAGCTCCAGCGGCCACCGTTAAGCAAGCTCCACATGCCAAGCCCGAAGGGGCCGGAGCGCTGCTTTGGCTTAGGAGGGGTGCAACATGGCTGGGCAGCATCATGGAGGGAGAAGAGTTGAGGCTGAACTCTTTCAGAAGGGTGCATTTCACATTTTCTGCTAAAAAATTTCACATTTAGAGCCTGAACTGGCCCAGGAACAATAGTGCCAAACCCAAGGAGAGCAGAGAGAAGGAGCTTTGAGCTCCAGGGAGATGTTATTCTAGTAACCACGCATGAAGGACACCTTGTAGCTCAAGTCCCAGAACTTAATGAAGAAGCAGAGCTCTTGGTCCTGAGTGTATCAAAGACAAAATATGATCTCTCCAGGCCTCAGTTTCCCCAGGCAAAAAGCTGGAGCTGTCAGATGTATTTATCCTAAGGGAGTCCACCACTCACTGCAAGGTGCACCAGAAGCCAAACCACCACCACCTTGAAGCTTGCTCATCTGCTTCCACGCTCATCCAAGATGCACAGTTGCGCACCTCCTCTTCCCCATCGTGGTTTCCCGCTACCCCCTCAATGTTGCAAAGCTCAACATCTTCTCCCGTAATCTCATCTGACTTCCTCAATCTGAGGCACATCAGCAGAGACACCTCCATTTGTGCGAGTGGAGAGCGAGGCACGGCTAAGACCGGCGCCAGGATTGGCGCGGACCGGCGTTTTCTCCCTGTATAATTAGCTGATATAAAAGCTGTGCCATCTACTGGCGCGCAACGTGAAACTGCTCCCAGCGCAACTCCGGTGAAGTTGTTGTTGCTACAGCAGCTCTCTGTGTAGAGCTGAGGTGGGATTTCAACTCACACCGCTTACAAGTAGCGGCACACAAAAGGCAAACACAGGACGGCCAAAGACGACCGTCGATTTTGCGGCGTGATCAGCTGCAGACGGGCAGCACTGCCGGCGCTCGTGGGAGCCCTGCGCCAGCATCCCAGTCTGGAAGGGTGGCTGAGTCCCAGCCTTTATAATCCCCCTCTTGCTAAGAAATTACCAGCTTTACCTAAAGTTTTTTTGGTTGTTTGTTTTGTTTTGTTTGTTTGTTTTTTTTAATTTTCATGCCTGCAGGGAAAAAACCCCACAACCTAAGCCCACAATCTAAAATCAGCTCTAACTCCCACTATTACATTTCAAGTTTTGGGAAGACATTTTGGCAGGCACAAATACCGACCCACGGCCGGCAGCCCCACACCATGCTGAGAAAACTGGAGTTGCCACTTCGATCAAAACCTGTACGAGTACTTCCAACGGCCTTTACTGCCACGCTCCTCGGCCGCTTTCGGGGACACGGCGTACCCGAAACAGTAAAGGAGGGATGGAAAGCAAGGACACCAGCCCAGGAACTAGGGGCCTGCAGGGCCGGCAAGCAGAGGCACAGAAAGCCCAGGCTGGGCTCCCACGCCCTCGCAGCGCCGCTGCCTTTCCCGGCAAGCCCAGTTCCAGCCCCGCACGCCCCAGTTCGGCCGGCGGCTCCACAAGCACCACCAGGCAGGCGCACGGTTAAGCGTTGTCACTCGCATCTGTTTCATCTTGCTTTCGCTTCAGATCGTGCCTGTTTCTCACCACATGGCTGCATTTAAGCTGCTTTCTAATTGCATTTTGAGGGACCCAAAGGCTAGCAGGCAGAGGGGCACTTTATTTTGCCCAGAAATGTTATTTCTATTATAGTGGCAGGAAGAATTTCATTAATCCCCTGCAAGCAGCCAGCCTTCCATGCAGCATGCTGGCTGCAGGGACGGCTGCTCCAGAGGACCGGGACGATTTCAGCGCTGTCTACTGGAATACCACGGGCTCCCGACAACTCCTCTTTAGAGAGCAGATCACAGGCTTTGGCACTAAACTTGCATTAAATTGATACAATCTCTTTAATGCTATCTCTGGCTCTTTATCACAATTGTATATGCAATTCACATTCTTGTCGTCTTTTTTTTTTTTCTTAAAGATTTGCTAGATCCTTATCACAGATATTTTACACATTGTTGTAGCGTCACTCAAACATTTAATGGACATCAGCTGCTCTGGGAATATATAACAGCTCCTTGCGACGGGATAGGGCTGGATGCCAACAGGTTTCAGGCTCGCGCCGTGCAAGCCGCAGCAGACGCAAAGCAAAGCTACGCGGAACAGAAAGCGCGGCCCCCGCTAGACGCCGTAGTACCAGACGGGGAGCAAGCTCGCGCGCCGGCTCGCGTACAGCAGCACAGCACCGCTTGCCCAGAGCCAAGCGAAATGCTTATCGTGCGAGCCAGCCTCCCGCTCCTCACCCGCCGCGATGATCCCTGCTATCCCAGTCATAGGGCTCTCGTGCGGAGACCTCCCGAGATCAACTCTGCCAAAGCTGATTTGTGTTTCCTGGGCTGCAGAAATGAGACTTGCCAAATCCACTTTCTTTAAGAAAAGAAGGCAGGATTTGAAGAGACCTTTTGAGACAAAAAAGCTTCATTCAAGTCCATTAACCTGCAGGACCAAGCCTCCACCTCCTCAATCATTAGAGTCTTTAACTTCAGTACTTGTCCATAAACAGAGCTATACAAATAATTGATTTTTAGTTCAACTAGGGGATGAAACCCTTACCAAAAAAAAAAATAAAAAAAAAAAAAATATCCTCATTCTACCTGAATTGAATTCAAAATTATTCAGTTTTTCTCCCCAGGTCAATTATTCCCATTCAATATAAGAGCCTTCCATCCCAGATGATGCACTTCAAACGTTCACAGGGAAAAACATGAAACAAGAGAATAAATTGGTGGGAGTCTTTTCTGCCCAAGATCTTTGGCTTCAGAGCACTCTTCAAGGATGTACAGCAGCACGGAGGGCAGGGGCTGAACTCCCAGGGACTGAGAGCAGCTCCGTAAGCGCAGAGGTACACAGTCCCTGCAAAACTACAGGCGACCCCAGGGAAATAAAGATCCTCCCCTTGCCCCTTCCCACCATACACAGATTCCGAAGCCATAGGACAGGGCACAGAAGCAACTCTAGGTACCAAACTGCCATGGAAATGCATTTTCTCATGCCAAAACTAACCAAGGAAATTCAGATAAATCCCTTTTTCATTGACATGGTTTCTTTTATTTTGCTATCATCGCAAACATTTCTTCCCAACCACATTTAAAGGCTGTTTCATAAAGAATTAAATGGTAATTCTCTTCCCTAGCACCAATTCCCCCAGAGACTCCTTCTACTATTGCATCACTCACCATTTTTACATCTGTATCTAGCTATATAGATAGACCAGTAAGTCTTACTCATCTTCTTTTATCCTTTCAACCATCCCCAAATGCACCCCCCTTAGTGCATGGAATAAGGCAGCCCCGCCAGGCCTCGGGGGCTCCCAGGGCAAGGACCAAGCTGATGGATCTGAGCTTTGAGACAGCCAAGAACTACAACCGCTGCAAATCTCGTTGACAACACTAATGGCTTTAGTTGCCTCCACCTCTGCTGCTCCTGCACTGGAGAAGCCAGGAAAAACTAAAAAAAAAACAAAAAAACACACAACACCAAAAACCAAACACAAACCCAAAAACCCATGCAAACTGCTGTCAAATATACAACACAGTTTTAGGAAGGCAAGTAAAACACCCTTTAAAAGGACTATTTCATCCTTCTCTTCACTTGGTTTCAGAGGTCTCGCGGTCCCTCAGGTCCCTCACACCGTTGGGTGCATAGCACAGAAAGACAAGGCACGCACAGCAATTAAACCCTCAAAGAAAGGTTAGTTCCCATTCCAGGGAGTTCATAGTCTTCCTCCCTGCGCGTGCAAACCAGGCCGGCAGCACCCAGAGAGCAGGCGCGAGGGCAAGCGCTGCTCAGGCTCAAAGCCCAGCCACAGCTCCCAGCACCGCTGTGTGACCCGAGACCACGAACCTCAGCCCCGGACGCAACGCAGGGACCGGCAGCACGCCGCAGCTCCCCTCGACGTGCCTGCCCCAGGGACGCGCGCAGCACATAGCGCCTGCCAAAGGGAAGATGCTTTGGGGGAGGGAGGAATCCGTAAGCCTAAAATAAATCCCTGGGGAAAGGCATCAGGTACGGAGCTCAGCGGTGCAGACCTGGAGCGCGAGTTCACCTCCTGGCTGATAGCTTGCTGCCAGGGTATGGGACCAGAGGGATATTTCAGTTTTTGGGAAGGGGAAAGTCAGGAAACTATTTATTTGCACGGGAAAAGTAAGAAAACTCCGCTTTGGGTTGGAGAGCTATACCAAGAGATAGCAGCTCTTTTGCAGAACTGGTTTTGCCTCCTCTTTTGCTCCGGGCCCTGGGAGGGCATCCCGAAAACCCGCCGAGAGGTCTCTTCTCTGAACTGCAACCATCCAAACTTCTTAAAGCAAATACCCAGAAACAACAGCCCGAATCTGCCAAGGGCAAGAGAGGACAAAGGTTTCCCCATTTGCTCTTCGCCAACAGCCAGACAAGCCCACGGTGCCTAAGGCCGACAGCATGCGTGCAGGGCTAGAGACCTGCTCTGGAGATTTACTGAGTATTTTAACAGGTCAGGACCGTTGCTTTTCACTCCCCCATCCGTGACTCCAGACGCGATACCGAGCCCGTACCTTGCAGGGGTGCCCCCAAACGGGCTCGTCCCAGGAGCCCTCCAACCTCCCGCGCGCGGCGGTGCCGGGGGAGGCAGCAGCAGGAGCCCTCGCAGCCGCAGAGCGCACCAAGCAGCTTGCGAAGTGGCGAAGCCCATCGGGCTGGGCTGCTGCCAAGCGTTCATGGGAGAAGAAAGGGAAACGTTCAACCTAATCTGCATGAAAAGTGCAGGAAGCCCTAAATCGTGTTAGCGCTATTAGGAAAGCTGGTTACGTTGCTCGGCAAACTGGCCCAATACAGTTTTGATAGACTTGTTACAAACATCTGATTGTCCCTGATTAGATTAGACCATAAACCCCCATCCTGGTGTGCAGGCATTGTTCGGCTCCCCTCTGCAATCTGTAAATTAGAATTCCAGACCTGGGAGATTGGATTCAAATTGGATTATTGGAGCAGGTCCAGCCCAAGAACAATCATGAGGCAGGAGAAGACACACACACACATATACACACACACACAAATGAGTGAACGAATGAATGAATAAATAAATAAAATGGGGACAGTCAGCCAGGATTTCATTAGGAGCGAATTAAAAATAGAATTAAAACCAAAAGCCACCAACTAGCAATTAGCAAAGAAGCGGGAAGAGAGATGGATTTGTCACTACGACTTAACAAAGCACAGAGATCACACCTTTAAATGTTTTGTACTTTACCATGTGCAAGGTTGACGTTGGTTGTGGTCCTTCCTCCACAAATGCAAAAGCTCCTGTCAGCGGCCACACAGCTGGAACCGGGCGGGTGTACGTGGGGCAATGAAGCCCCACATCCCACCAAAATCACAGGCTGCGTCTGAGCTCACCTGAACTACATTTATTTCCTCTTTCCTCCCCCATTTTGCTGCCTGGGTGAGACAGGCAACATGTCCCTTAGCTTAGGCACTGGTCTGGGACCCAGCAGGCCAGGGTGTGACCACTGGTGGCCTTCTGGGAGGCCCAGAAGTCCCCTACCAGGTAAAATCCAGGGCCATATCACACTGCAGCAGGAAAAACCCACCAGGGCTGCGTGCGCAGCACCGCACGGTGCCACCCAACCCAAGTCCTGCTGCACTGCAGCTCCGGAGGGTCTCTCTCACGTCCCGGGATCCCTCTACTTAAACACACCAACGACTTGACCAACGAGCGCCTGGAAGAGCTCGCTTCAGACAGCTCAGCAGGGCAGCGAGATGGCAACGGGACCGTGGACTGCCAGCAGTGGAGGAGAAATCC
>NW_010526198.1:0-13297 GCF_000687285.1 Phaethon lepturus | reverse complement strand
GCTGACCTCCTTCGCTGCCTGCCCTGAAGACCACATGCCACTGAGACCAGAGCACAGCAATAGCGGAGGAGGGAAGAGAAAGCCACCGTGCCCGCACTGCCCATTTCCTACCAGCCTGCGTCGCAACAGAGGTCAGCGCCTCCGCCGCGGAGAGAGAGGGGAGATGCTCTGAACGGGCTGAGAGATGCTTTGCTGTGTTCCAATTTTTGCAGCTCTTCAGACAAGTGAAACCTTTTATTGTCCCTATCATGGAGCAGAAGAGCTGATAAAGACTCCGTTCACCACATACCTGCAAGGGAAATCTCAGGGCTATCAGAATTGTTAAAGGGATAAACCTGTCCAATTAAATCCCCTCTGCACTCTTGATATATGCTTGTGCCAGACATAAATGGAGCTTGGAACTTGTCCCAGCTGAACAGTAATGCACTGAGCATTCAACCGGGACTAAAAGCACAACTGGTCTGAGCTCCTACCTCCCACCATGCCCCCGCTGACCAGCTCTCGCCCCTGAGACGCCGGCTTGGTAAGTACTTTGTGGTAATGCACCAAACTCCCACCTTGCCCTCCGTCACAGGATCCTGAAGCACAGCCAAGTACTAACTGCACCGTCACATCAGAAGGAATGTGCAAGGGAAATAATGCCAGTAAGTGGGAAAACCCAAAAGCGAGGATGGGGGTTGGAAATCAGAGACAAAACTGAGAAATTTGCTTAAGGCAATATGAAAACCCAAGTCTTACTCATCTCCAGATCGACCATCTCTGCCGTGCGCCAAATCCCAGCTCTTCTAGCCACTCGCCCTTAGGGTCTGAGACAAAGGAACGCCCCAAATTCCTAGAGCCATGTTCATCCAGGCTTTGTAGCCGCAAGAAACCCAGCCAGACGTCCCTGCAGTATGCTTTCAAAACACAGAAAATCCCCAGAGTCTTGTCCTTTGTATTCATTTTTCTGCCAAAAGAAAACGTCTAATGCCAAGTGTAGGTTTTCCTACTCTTGTTACAGGAAAATCTGAAAGTCTTCAGTGAAATACCATCCAGGCTTTGTAGCCGCAAGAAACCCAGCCAGACGTCCCTGCAGTATGCTTTCAAAACACAGAAAATCCCCAGAGTCTTGTCCTTTGTATTCATTTTTCTGCCAAAAGAAAACGTCTAATGCCAAGTGTAGGTTATCCTACTCGTTACAGGAAAATCTGAAAGTCTTCGGTGAAATACACTGTGAGCTCCTACACCTTAGCTGAAGGAACAGGAGCCTTGAACTCTGCTACCAAACCCCTCCTTTCCCCCAAATGCTCATCCCACACTGGAGCTAAATACATAGCAACAAAAATATGCAGTTGAATTCCACAACAATAGAAAAAAACAAACCCCAAAACCTTTTCTCTTAAGTGCTGTTAGTTCTCATCGCCAGAGTCATGCAAGGTGCACTGAACCTACTACATATACACACATCTATGTAAAACACAGACACACATATATATGACACATATTATAAATTCTCCAAGACATGAAACGCCACGTTGCTGCACTTCTGCTCAATGCGTCGTATTCGACACTTAGTGCACACAGCTGAGATCCGTCAGGAACGTAACAGAAGTCACCTTAAGCCAAAAGATTTCACCAGTGATGTACAACATGCAAAACTAAAACAGATCTTTGGCAAAAATACCGGTCCAACCATGCCATCAGCATTCCATGAGGGCAACACCAGAGCCTGTAAACATCTGTACCATGTTTTATGGATAGGGAGGTCTCTTTTTAGAGATGGGGAAGACCACCCGCACAGACAGCGGTCTTTAGGCTGGTCATGGCATATAAATAGCTCACTTCAGGGCATAACCCACTCAGTAAACCGTGGGATGTGCCGCTCACAGGAGGCAAAGCAAATTGTCTGTGGTTAAATGTGGATGCTGACTGCTTCATGCTTCACAAAAGCAGCCTTCACAAGAATGGTATAAAAAGTTGAAACAAGCCTAAAGCATATCCTAGGATATAAAATTTCCATCTCTCAGCCTCCTCCTCCATCAAATCACAACTCCGTTCTCCACCAGTCTGAGGAGCTTTGGGAAAGGATAGACTCAGAGACATTGCTCATGCACTTCACCTAGTATTATAAAAGAAACGTATCTGGGGTGTCCGTAGACCTGGAGGAGAGGGGGGAGAACCCTCCTAGATCCTGCAGCACAAGCAATGACCTCCTCTTGCTCCCCCACCACCTTTTCACTGCAGGGGTGTTTTTGTGGCAATAGAAGAATTTCTTGAGGCATTGGGCTTGCGCAGCAGAAATGATGCGGCAACCCCTTAGCTGCTTGTGCCGACACTTTCCGAAGCCTTTCATCATCTCAGCAGCCCCCACCACCCCCCTCTCGCTTTGATCCACGCTGTTTGGCATTGCCAGACAGCACAGGTGAAGAAGTGGGGCTGGGTTGCTGAGATCTCCTGGGCTGGGGCACCCAGGGTCGCGGCGTGGGAGGAAGGAGCAGCCCAAGTCTGCAGGCAGAGCACGAAGTGGGAATGGCAAACGGCACAGGGAAGGGAGGAAGAGATGCCCTTGTGTCCTGGGCACATGGAGAAGGCAAGGGGCTGGATTTGATGGCAAGGAAGGCTCTTTCCAGTGCCTTTTATCTTTGCTGCTTCCTTTCCTTTCTACAGAAAACCAGTTCATGTTCACTAACCTCACCAAACAGCCACTGAGGCTTCAAAGGAAGGGGAGGTCTCACCACTATGGGTGAAGTGGGGATCCCAGACAGGCTACACTGATAGAAGAAAAGAACAGAGAAGAGAAAAAAATGCCCCTCAGGTTTGGGATCCAGAGCTGGCAGCTGCCCCATGCCCAGCCCCAGGTGATGGCTTTGCCTTGGCTTGCTTAGTGCTCCACCAGCAGCAACCTCCGACAGCTGGTCTCCTAAACAAGCTCACCAAAGAAGCCCCAGCCTGTAGGTACATGTCTCTTTGGGCACATATAAAGGCAAGGAGGCATCCAAACATGCTGAGAAATCAGAGAGATAGGAAATTTAAGTTAAAAAAAAAAAAAAAGCGGCAAAATAATCTATTTGGCAACCAACCAACCTGTTGAATTCTAGCCTCAGATGATGTCAATCCACGAGCCAGCCAGCTGTGACTCCCAGCACAAGGAAAACACAACGGGGATGTGCAGTCATTTGGCGACCTGCCACCTTGTTCCTTTCCACGTGTGAAAAATGATGTCTGTCTTAGCCCTAACAAGGGCAAACTCATGAGTGTGGACAATAGCAGCCCCTGAAACTTCTACTCGGTCAGGATCATACCCACTGTTTCCTTACACCTCACGTGTAGCAAGATCCCTGGAACTTCCCCACAACGCAATACCCTGTGTAAATTTAACGGCATCTCCTTCAGGAGTTACTCCACCATAGCAATAACTTTTACTTCCATTTCAAAGGAGAGCAGCTGTATTTTTAATATTGAAAACCATCTCTTCTACCTCCCCTCCTACTAAAGCTTAGGAATAAAAGGCAGCTGGAACTACAGAGCCCAAAGGAGACTGTGAGGGCAGGCTTGAAGCAATGAAATTGTCATAGAGAAAGGACACCGGAGGATGCTGGGGGAAAGGGCAGTTAGTGGTGATAAAATTTCACATCAAATAGAGGCCACTGTGTGGGACATGGGGTAAAAGTCCCCCAGGAGCCAGCTGTAGATGCTTTTCTCTGGTGCCAGCTGGAACAGGAAGGGATTGCAAAAAGATGTTCCTAGGAATTTTTCTGTCCCATGATGAGACTGTCATTATATATGATGGTCTGGAACAAAAAGGGAGAGACAGCATGCAAATAACCAGCCCCTTGTAAATGACTGTTATTTTAGGAAGCAATTACCCTCTTTGCTACACACCCCTGGCTCTGGCTCTCCTCCAAAAAGCACGTGTGAAATCAGAGTGTCCTGCTAGTGCCAGACCTATGCCACAGCGCTGCACCATGGCTGTCAGGGCCAGACAGCCGAGTTCGCTTTCCTTGTGCTCGATTTCTGCTTCTTAGAAATGCGACACACAAGGTGAGAAGCTATGTATTATTGATAAGTGCTCTGCACACAGTTTAACAAAGGCACATTAATATTTTCACTTAGAAACAGATGAAAACAGGGTCTTCGATGGCTGGGCTGAATCACCACCTAATCAGAATGGCATGCTTCAAGCATGCGGCCACCATGTGTGCCCAAAGGCTAGTTAGCACCTTCCTACAAAGCCTCACCAAAGCACAGGCAAACACCCCTTCTCTCTCCTGCAGCAAAGGAGACAGGGAGGCATCTTTTCAGTAGAGTGAGTACATGAGCGATGCAGCAATTCATACTTTGAGGAGAGGATCCGTTTCTTCCTCCTCACCTGCCCTCGCTGATACATGGAGTCCCACCTGACTCAGATGCTGAAAAAGGTATTTCAAGAAGTCATCATCACCCTTGTGAGTCATGAGAGAAGGGGAGGAAATTACTCCAGGAGAGATGATTCAGGGAGAGTTGAGACAGAACAAAACACAGGCTGGAGAGTGGAAGACGCTGTGGGAGCCCCACTGCTTTGAAGGAGCTTCGCACAACGCGGAAGAAATTCAGAAGATCCACTTTCTCCTCCTCCCATCAACTTCCCGATTTCCAGATTTTGTTGTCAGTGCCACCAATCCAAGATGCCAAGAATTTACAGGCAAGCTGGATGTAAGAGGCTGCTCCATCCAGTGACTGTGCTCTGAAGAAGTCGTCCTGAAGGGAATAATTCAGGCCAACGGATCATGGTTTTCATTACAATTAAGCAGCACCATATTGTTGGTTATATATATATATATATGGTTGATATAATGTTATATCACAGGCAGCAGTTCTACCCTTGTCCTAGCACCAGAAGGTGCACAAAATCTCTGCAAGTCTGTGAGAGTCAGAGCACAGGGTAAGAAAGAACATGGTGACCTATTAGCCAAAATCCAAACAGCACAGTGGACACCACTCAGCACAGTCTTGCCATGTAACCCTATGTTATTAACATGCCTATCTATCCCACAGGAGCCACACATTGTCCAGGTGGGCATCAAGTTTGCAATTAACTTTTGTCACCCGTGTCCTCCTCCAGCATCTACAAGTGATGAACATCTTTGGAGCATTTAATAGATGATATTAAGTGTTCACGCATGCACACAAACAATGCAAACACAGGGGTGTAAGCTCATGTTAAGAAAAGAACCGGTCTCCCTGTTCTTCACTTCTGCAAACCCAAATGCAGTGGTGACAACGTCCACCTGTATAGTCCCACTTCAGCTCTTTACATTTCAAGTTAAAACACTTGGTGCGAGTCCCAAGTAGGCTTGACCTTTACCTCCCAAACTCAAGAACTGAATACACAACAATCTTCTTCACCCAAATCCCTACAGTTACCTTATTTATCAGTTACTGTGGCCTACCCCATGCCACCCTGTCAGTCAAGCTGGCCCTTGACCACACTTGACTTGAGTCCTATCAGGTCTTGAGACTCCCCTGGCCTACAGGAGTGTCTTGCAATTCCTCCTGTGTACCTTCTGAGCAGCTACTTCTTACCAAACTACGGAGATAGGTTACTTTCAAACTCTCACTGCCTTAGTTACACCTCAGTTATTGCAACACCTTTTCCCTCACCATGGTACTTTTTCCGGTGCTCCCATTCCTGCCGATTAGGTTGAAGAGTGACCAAGTTTTTTTGGCTGTAGTCCCTATGCATACACACTAGCTATGCTGCCTGCTCTGAGCCTTCCCCTTGTCTATCGTCCCACAAAAGCACCTCTAGTTCATCAAGCTGCAAGGCATGCCCAGTTGGCCATACTGCCAGATGTCCATTGCACAACTCCATCCTGCTAGCTAGTCAGGTATTTGAGAGGATGCTACAGCTCCTGGAAGTGAAACTCTTACATGGCTCCCATACCCCTTGCAGTGGAGAAGGCACCTCCGCCTCTCCAGGAAGGCGATTACTTGTCTCTGCCCCGGTAGCAGAGAACACTGTAGCAGAGCACTGCCCCACCACCGCCTCGTTACAGCCACCGCCGGGTTTTACCAAGCTGGCACCACCAGCAGGTTACCTCACGCCCCTACAGATAAAATGAATTTTAAAAGGAGTGCTACAGAATAGGATGATGGATTGGAAATGGATGCAGGCACCCATGAGGGCAATGCACACGCTCAGTCAATCACAGGATTCGAGTGCCAGCAAAAACATTTCAGTGCATCCTCTCCTAAACAGGAAAAAAAACCCTGTTTGTCTGAAACACTTCCAAGAGCTATTGCAGGGAACCACAGTACCGCTGCTCCCGCTCACCACACCCCCAGTGAAATGACTGGGTCAAATTTGCTGCCAGGCTTTTGCTGTCACTTATATTCTTATTGCAGAACCTTCACGTACTGCACCATCAGAGGTGTTCACATGCTGGTGGAAGAAGATATAAAACAAGAAGATACCTATAGTAAATGCTCACATAATACATCCTCGCCTCGCACCCCAGACATACTCCATACAAATCTGTGCGACTGCAGGATGCAGTTCCCAGAAAAGGCCACAAAACCACAGAAATTCCTTTCCAGCCAAGATTATAATGCCACGCCAGCACCAACTCTCTTCTTTAAACTGAAGATATCAGACAAAGGATCAGCACACAGGCCCATCACCTTACCTTTAAAGCACGGACTTTCTTAGCCAAGAGGCTCTCAATGTCCCCTGCGACCTTCTCAACCAATTTCCTGGGCACGTTCTCCTTGACTTCAAACAGGTTTCTATTCTCATTGTAGATCTAAGAAGGGAAACAAGAGAAAGAAAGATGGTCAATATTAGAGAGAGGTACAGCAGTCTTCCCACAGAAAAGCTGATCCTCTAACGTAGAAGAATTTTAGCAACGTGGATTAGGAAACAATATCAGCTTTGGAAATGAGGGGAACACTGGAAGAAAAGCTTTGCAACGAGGGGGAAAAAAAAATGCATTCGACCTGCTGCCCACACCACTGGCGTTACAGCTGCCTGCACGTTATGAGCATCCCCCCTCTCGCTCAAAAGCTGAGCTGCCCACCACTCTGCCCACACCCCCCACCTCTGGGGAGCCAAAGCAGCAGCACACGCAGAGCCACCGCGCTTCCTCCTGTGCTCTCCCTCACCCAAACACACCCCTACAGCCCACTGACGTGCCCCTCCCCAAGGCCCCTTGCTGGGTTTTGCAAATGCAGGACCAAGCGCCAGCCTGTCCCCAGCCCCGCGTGCTGCCCGCTGGGTTCCTTAGGTGTGGAGCCTGGCAGCACGGGTGCGGGCAGGGCAGCCCCGGGCACGGGCAGCAGCGCGTACCAGAAACAAGAGCATGAGGATCACATGAAGCAGGATAAAACCTCGCCTCTAAGCAAGCCGTGGTCAAGTGGCACCCTCAGGAAATCAACATTTCTACAACCAGTCCAGAACTTGGCCAGGCTGTGGCGAGGAGGGTGGGGAGAAGCACAGATCTCTACTGGGATTATCCTGAAGGCCAGATGCAATTACCCGGATTTGAATGTTTGCACCCAAAGGGTGCAGCTGTGACCCATGGGCCTGCCCTTCCAAGCCACATCACACAACTGCAGAGGACAATGCCAGCTCCAAGGGAAGTGCTGTTGCCATCAGCGCTGCCCCAGCAAAGAAGGGCTCGGTCCCACCACAAGACTTCACAACCACCAATCCCGCACTCACCTCCTCGGATAATTTTTGACTTGTTAACTCGTCCTGTCTGCAAATTCAGGTGCAAGCAACACAGGGTAAGAGAGAAGAGCTTTTTACAATCATCTGAGATTAGGATAAAAAAAAAAAAATAATCCTCATGCTAATCTTTCCTTAAGGAAGATACATGAAGGAAACCACAGAGCAAACGGGATTCTGCTTCTCTCTGAATCCTCAGGCTACTTGCAAATGTCTTCAGGTCTAGAACTGCAGGTATCCGGCAGCAGATAATCCTCCAAGGAGAACTGGACCTCCCCAAGGACGTAGATGACTCCATGCTTTACTGTGATTTCCACGCTAAGCATGTCTGGCACCTACCCGAGCCTGCATGATCCTTGGGAGCTGAATCATTGCTTCCCATGGGACAAAAATCCCTCTTTGCTGGAGCTTCATTAGAGGTGAAATACTCTGCCTGTAACCGCCGGTTTGTTGCAAACCTGACCACTGCGACAAAGGAAGAGACCAGGTTGGGCAGAAACCATTGGTCACAAAATGATCTTCCCGGGGCCTCGGAGCAGCCCCCAAACACACCCAGCAAACCACCAGCTTCCACAAGACAAACTCGTACCTTGGAAACCGCCACGTTTCGCCCTGCGCTGGCAGCACAAAGGCAGGACTAAGGAGAGGCTTGGCTAGAGGCTCCCACCAGGCTGATACCACCACAACTGTTTCTTTTGGTGGAGCCAGCAAAAATAAAGGTACGGGCAGGCAGGTGCCCAGGATCTGGAGAGCAGCCCATCACACAGCTCAAGAACAGGATGAGACCCTCCTGATACGTTGGGAAACTACCTACTCTCCCCTTTTTCTTTTCCAGATGTTACTCAGCTGGAGACTCACTGAAAGGCAGCTGGCAATGAATTCAAGAGCCTGAGCAGAGACCCCTCCGCCTCAGCCTCCCCTTTCCTTTCCTGGTTAAACAAAGCGGTTTCTGAGGTTGAAGCCACAGGAGAACGCTCGGAGACTAAGCAAAAGGCGGCTCTTCGGCTTTGCACGGTCCCGCCAGACCTGCGGGGTTAATCTTCAGGCTTCCACTTCACTTTCTGCAGCTCTCGGTGGGGTCCCTGCTCTGCCCGAGCTCCCCCTTTCTTCCGTGCCACTAGGAAATTCCCGACAGCACGCCTCTCCTGGCAGCCTTGCGTCCACATACGCCATTACTCCACCCTAGATCTGCTCCGGGCAACTGTGGGTTTTTTTTCCCAAAAGAAAAACCCCAAGGGATTGAACCTGCCCTGGCTGCCAGGATGGTACTCCCCCACCCCTCCTCTGTCAGTGGGGTGGCACACAAAAGGCACAGACCTGCTCACTTCTGAAGTTTTTGGAGAAAACAGCATTTCTGTGAATTTTGCTGGTTACTGACCTGCAAGAGAACAGTCCATGAGCCAAGAGCAGAGACGCAGCAAGCCAAACATCTGCCATCCTCATCCGACTCCTCAGTCCCTAAGAAACACGGGGCATGGCTCCAGCGGCCTCCCCGAGGCTCTGCTCTCGCAGGTTCCCGACCTGCCAGTCTTCAAGGGTAACTCCAAGCATTAAGTTTTCAGGTAACCTAATTCTAAGGGCTTCACCCAAATCATTTTGGTCCCCAAACCACCCAAACTTCACATTAATTTGGCAACTCCCATCTTGTTACAGGTGATCGTTATGTGAGCACAGTGACTCCAAAGAGGATGCTTTGGTAAGTGAACACATTTTAGATGCATCTTCAGACTCCAGCAGAAACGACTTCTAGGTGTTCTTCACATCAGAGCTTCATCACACCCTGAGCTTCAGACCGAAAAACATGTATCGCCTATAGCAAAACATCCCGTGCTGGAGAAAAACCCCCCACATCAGCACAGAAAGGGTTAGAGCGAGGAAAGCTTGACACAAAGCAATATTGTCTCATACTCTTTTTTTTTCCCCTTTGGTAAGTATCAGGATAACAAAATAATGTGTTTGGAAGGCACACGCTACCTCCAGCCGAGCAGCAGCAATTAGGAAAGCAAAGAGGAGCAATCTTCAAGGAGAAAGCTTCGGGTAAGGAGGGTGTCCTGACATTACTGTTTTCCTATTATGAAACAGAAAATTGGCTCCTGTTGGTTACAGACAGAAACGGTGCCTGTCCGTAAGGGAGGAAAAAGCAGGAAAAGAAACCAGGAGATGTTCCTCCAGCTCTCTCTGCAGCTGCAGAGCTCTGCAGTTTTCTTGGCTGAACAGTTCATCGGCGTTAATTAGAACAATCCAGCATGAATTAACAGTGACCATACGAGCACAAGAACGTACCAGACAGGCAGGGGAATGAACGGTAGTGCTCCAGGCCGTTAAGATAGCTTTGCGCTCTCCATTGCAGCATTTTGCTTTGGGTTGTTCAGAACTTGGCTGGGTTTTACTTATCTAAGGTGACATTTCCCATATTGGGTTTTCCCATGAGCTGAATCAGAGGGTGAATTTTCCAGCCAAAGACATCCCAAACATTCCTCAGAGATGGCAAAAGCCTTTCGTTTTGCCCAGATTAGAAAGCCATTCTCATTGAAATTCTCCTGTGGTCCAGTGCTCTGGGATGTGGGTTTGAGATTTCTAACAGCAGTGACCTCAGAGTCAAGAAACCGCTGCTTCCGATTCAACGTAGGTACACTCGCACGCCGCCGTACCCGCACCCTCGGGGAGAAGGGGGTGCAGGCTGCACGCTCTTGGTAGGCTGGGTTTTACTTCGCAGTCCCTTCGTGAACAGACCCCGTCCCCTCACGGTCTGCACGCACCCCCCGTGACAGGCAGGGTGAGCGGGGAGCGACGCAGGGACACGGGGGCGAAGCCCGGTCCTGCCTCCAGTGCTCCCGCCACGCCGAAACAAGCAGTAACGCCCCTGCACTGGCCCGGCTCAACGCGGCTGGCAAACCTGAAGCTGCTGGGCAGGAGAGGGGCTGCACAGAGCCCCTGAATTACCGAAGGAGGTACTAACCCTCAGGCAGCACGGAGGAGGATGCTGTTGTATTCAGAGGATGGGGACTGAGACCAAATGATGAACTGTAAACCTCAATAAAAAGCCTGGGAAGGGCTGAAGCTGGATGCAGCAGCCAGAAGATGCAGGCATGGCAGTGTCCAGCAGTGGATGCTGAGGGTCTTCTGGTAAGCGGCGAGAGTGGGCGGAAATATTAACACAGGCAAAACTACAGAAAGTACTGAGTTGAAATTTAAAAAATAAAGAATGGTGGCAGGTTGGGGCGGGGGGGTGTGTGTGGAATCAAACAGCTCAAGACAACCTGCTACATGAAAAATTTCATCCCAAATACTTCTAAGCATCGTGCAATTATAAACAACTGAGAAGATGATCTAAAACAGCACAGAAGTGCTAAGTAGCCTTGCTAAAAAGCAGAGCTGGTAACTCAACCAATTGCCAATACACGTTCACAGCAGCAACTGTATAACCGAAGAGGCAGATCTGATACTGCCTCGGAACATCCACTCTCTAAATTCACTTGTTTGCCTTGCTCCTAACGCACAACAAATGATGCTCACCTCTGCCTTTAATTCCCTCTGTGCCTATGTATCCAGGGAGCTGTCAGGGTTCAGAGAAAGCATTTGCCACTCCCCAATTCCTCGTGAGCGCACCCAGTGCTCAGTGAAACTGGGCAGCCCGAGAAGGAACAGAAAAGGGTGCAGAAATCACTGCATTTCCCACGAGAGCCGAAATCACTACTTGATGAGCTGCCACAAGAGGACCCAGCACCTTCCCATGGGTCAAAGTATCTCATGATAAAACATGATGGAAAATAAACTCTGGGGGAGCTCCCTGTATAGCACCATTAGCACGTGTGCCTTCGGGCATCACTAGAAAGTAAAAATTGTCTCCTCAGCCGCAGCCTTGCCGCAGCCCGCAGGCGCTGGCCTCCCCTGCGCAGCAGCAGGGCCAGCCTCCTTGCCCAGGACAAGAGGGAAGACGCTGTCGGGAGGGCTGGGATGGTGGGATACACATGCAATCCAAAACAGACCCCTTCTCCTTCCCTTTCCCCCCAGCTCCATTTCACATCCCCCAAGCAGCAGCCCATCCCCAAAATCGAGCTGTTGGAGGGGCAGCACTCTGCTGTGCTTGCACAGCATCACCTCCATGCCAAGACTCCTCTTCCACCCCACTTAAAAACCACACCAAAAAGCTGAACCCTGACATGGCAGCTGGTAACCCCAGCAGCTCTCAGCCCCACTGGGCCAGGATACAGGCCATACCCACAGCTCACACCCCGGCTGGCGTTTGCTCAGGGCCAAGCCCTGCAGCCCCGCTGGGAGAGGCTGCCGCACTCCGGCTCCTGCTAAGGCGTCTGGTCTGGGTAAGAATCATCTTCCAGAAATTATCTTCCCCCCGCCGTACGAATCCGATACACCTGGTTTGGACAGCTGCAGTCCAAACACCAGCGTTTAATCACAGTGCAAACCTGGCATGTTTGCAAAAGAGCAAAGTACTACGTGCAGCAACAGAGCGAGCTGCCTTCCTGCTCCCAGAGCACCGCACCTCAAAGCGGGGGGCTCCAGGCGAGGGAGGCCAAAGACCAAACACCCCTCTACGGCACGACAGCCCCACGCTCTGCGCTCCTGAGACAGCCCCTCACGCCCCAGGGATGGGACTGCGCCACGTCATGCCCTACGTCAGGAAAATAAAAGGGTTTTCCCACTTGGCATTATTATGCGGAGCAGGAAAGGTCTCCCTGTTCAGGGGGATACTTCAAACTCCCGCAGCCAGACCCGTGCTGAGCGGCTCCACGCAGTGACCCGGATACGGTCTCTGCAAAGGGAATTCGCTGGTGCAACAAATACTGCAGCAGGATACCCGCCCTGAGAGGTGCCGCTTGCTCCGACGCCGGTCCACTGCTTCTCCTGGAGCTTCAGGATCTGTTGGTCTCCACCAGACAAGCAGCAGTCTGGCCCATTTTGAGTCTCATCCCACCTACGGCGGGGTCCTACCGTTCCCCCACGGCTCAGGGGAGAGGAAAGGGGGAATCCTTGAGCAGACCTGCTCGTGCCTCCGGCACACACAGCAGACCCCTCCAGCGAAGAGGGAACCTAGAGAAGAATTACCCAGCAACATAAATGACCGGCAAGAGCACCGTGAGATGGTCCAGGCCAAGCAAGCAGCACTGCGGCTGGGTAGCAGGGAGGAAAAGGAGTGCAAAACCCCAGAGATCCTGCTAGAAGATAGACTGCTCGGGGCCACAGGCAGAGAGCGAAGACAGCACGATTTCCATCTCGCCCCTCATCCCGGCTGCACCTACTGTTGTTAAATTTCATCGTCTGGTGCTTATAGTTCTTGCAATGATGGCAATCATCATGGTGTCTATATTACATTAGGAGGATGTCAGCCTCGGCGCAGCGTCAGGGATAATCAAGCAGGCAGTGACAGGAGCGACACCGGCCTCGCTGACAGCCCGCCAGGACAATCGGCGCTGCCTGTACCACGTTACACAGAGCAGATCACACACCCCTGCAGGGACGAGGGGGATGGGGACCAGCAGAGGGCATGGGGATGGCCTTCTGGGGAAGTGGCCATCAGCCTGGAAGGTGCTGGATCCCGGTTTTCCCTGTCGAGGGGTCAGGAGGGAGGAAGGCAAAGGGAGGCAGCCGCAG
>NW_010526197.1:0-214 GCF_000687285.1 Phaethon lepturus | reverse complement strand
GCCCCGTGCCCGTGGCGTGGTCCTGGAGGGCCCTGGGGTGCCCCATGCCCCCAGGGGTGGTGTGGAGAGCCCAGGGGTGCCCCATGGCCATAGGGAGGGTGTGGGGAGCCCAGGGGTGCCCCATGCCCCCAAGGAGAAGTGGGGGGACCAAGGGTGCCGTGTCCCGAGTCCATTGGTGAGGCTGCAGCCCCGCGGTGCCGCGCTGTGCCGCGCC
>NW_010526196.1:0-13848 GCF_000687285.1 Phaethon lepturus | reverse complement strand
CTTCAGAGGTCCCTTCCAACCCCTACCATTCGGGGGGGGGGGGGAGTAAACTAAATGAATCTTACATCATAGCTTGCATCTTCCCATTGCTACTCCCCTGCAATTCTACCAAAAATACTCTTGTAAATTGACTGCAGTTTAGAACATGGAGACACTTAAGTATTGTAAGCACAGTCAGAGCAGAAAACTTTAGACCAAAGCAGCTTGTAGACAATTCATTTTTCAGAACTGCATCTCCATGCTAATCGCCACAACATTTGTCTTGTGCACACACTAATATTTACAAGGTCCACTCTGTTTTCAAGTATTTGTTGGAGATGAACAACAAACAAAACTAGGGCATGGGGAGGTGGGGAGCACAGGAAGATCCTCATAAAAGAAGGGCAGTAAGCAGATGTGCTTTTCTTGATTGAAAACATAACGCATCATACACATTTGATAATCTGAAGGGGAAAAAACAACAAAACACAAATCCGAATAGATTTGTCATACCAGAAAGATGTAGTCCACAGATAAAACACATCAAAAAAAACCCCAACTGGTCTGACTGTAGCTGAAAAGTCAGACGTTTGGTTGGTACCAGATATTACTGAGACTAGCATCAGTAACACTGCAGATTAAGGTCCTCTTAGCTACTAAGTGGAATGCCTGCTGCCCTGCTTCCCCTGCAGAGTCACATCCTTAGACAATATCATAAATACGATTATAACAGACACACTGTTACCTTAATTTGGGATTATCAACGTATTTTTTGAACTGCTTCACATTGTTCAAAGTTTGTTCTGCCAACTCTCTTGATGGTTCTACTATCAATGCTTTTGGAGCATTCGGAAGGTTCTGTGTTTGAACCACTTGTGCATTTCCTACGTGAAAAAATACGCCATTAAGACAAACTACATTCCTATCCTGGATTTTTTTTACTGGAAAAAACCCGTTGTGTTTTCTACTAGTAACCTAAAACTAATGGAGCATTTAGAATAATGAAGAAGGTGATGTTATTGCTCACTCAATTATGTACAGCTTCAGATTAATATTCAGAGATTAGTGAATCTTGCCATCATAGTGGGTATACTGGCCATGCAACATAACTAATCATACTGCAGAACTTGAACACACACATTCATTTTTAAGATGACACTGCTGAGTAAATTTGCTGACCTTGTCTTTTTATCTGATACATTTCTGAATTCAAAATGTTAGGCTATTTGTGGTTTAAGAAAATTTGGAATACTTTAAAAAAGCACTAATATCGTTACTGGTAAGATCATTGTTAAGACGCATACAGCAGTAATGAAGCAATTAAAGTGACCAAAAGATGCTCTGTAACACAATCTAAATATAGAACTGAGAGAAGTTTAAAAATTTAACTTACCTGAGTGTTGTGATTTTACAACACTGCCATCAGGAGCCTTGCAGAGGCCAATATAGCCATCTTTTGGTGGAAACTTGAAATCTTCTTCACCAAAATTAAATTTCAATTCAGCATTCTAGATTTCAGCAAAGTTGTGTCATATACACAGATTCAAAAGACCACATAAAATGAGAAACAATTCCATAATTAGTCTCCCCATGAGAAACCAGCTAGATGTGGAGTGGGGGAAGTGGTGTTTTCTCCCTTCATACACATTCCCCTTCCCCAAGTTGTGTAAAACCTGCAGACATTCTGTGCGTGGTTCTAGCTCCTAAAACTTCTACATCAGAATATTCCCAATTTTACAGATACATGGAAACCTGGTTTGAACTTTTATGTTCCATTCATTTTCAATGACAAACCACAATTTAAAAAACAAACAAACGAACACCCCACATTTGACTCATGTATTTCTCTGACCAAAGTGTTTTGTTAAAACCTTTACTCAGTAAGAGATTAACTTCAGGAAGACATACTAATACATTATCATAATGTTTAGAGTTAAGAATAAACAAAACAGGATTTTCTGCACTTTCAAATTAGTTGCTTGTACCTGTTGAATTGATTTTCAGTTACAGAATTGATCTGTATATTGAAGTTTAATATGGGCAAGATAACACTGGTATTAGGAATTAGTTATCCATGCTATTCTACTCTCATATTCAAGTTTAAAAACTTAAACTTGAATTTAAACATTTCATATTTAATTTCAACGGTACTTGTCAAAGCTAAGACATTGTGGCCACCACTCCAGTAGTGAAATATTAGTAGGCCAAAAGAAACAGAGAGCGTAGAAGCACAACTACAGTAATTGTAGGTGGTTATGCAAATCTTATACAGAAGTAGTTAGTTACCAGAACTAGAACAATTTTCATGATCTTACACATCTGTGATATTCCTAAATTACCTTCAGTACACAAGCTGCAAAAAGTGCTTGGTTCCTTATGTGTGGTGGGATTTCAAATGCAAGGCCAAGGTCCTTCCCTGAAAGCAGGGTTTGTTCAGTCAGACTCCACATGTGTGCGTGTTCCTCTTCCTCCCCCTCCCCTAATACAAGCATCCCAATACAACTTCAAAGGAGAAAGTGAATAAAACTTACCATTTTTGGAAAATTTTATTTGTCCTTTATCTATGTCTAGATAACACCCAATTGTATCATGCATAGTGAATTCCTATAACAAAAAGAAGCTTGTGAAGCTAAGAAACTAGTTTTCAGTGTATTAAGAAAACTTAGTGCTTCCATTCTGTCAACTTCTACAGTTTTCCCACTTTTCCCTATTAAATGCTGATTTGAGATGCAAGTTCAATTTATTCCAACAGTACTGTTGTAGACAGCATGCGTATTTTTATTTTATTACAAATCTGCAGTAAACTGCCCAATTAATCTTCAATTTTCCAACATATATTGCTGCTTTAAATTTACTTTAAAGCCAAACATTTTGACAATGATGACTTAAGTCATTTACCTGGAAGTACTCTGCATTATGGAAGAGTGCATTAATCACACATTTATTAGCCAATGTAAATCTAAGCTTAGAGCACCAAACACGGTAACAGAAACCTCTATTTTGGCTATATAAAAAGACTAACTCTTACAGGAGGTACTATACGCATGTTATGTATACTTAAATGCTTCATTTAAAGATCTTGAAATCTCTTCACTGTAAAGATACACAATAAAATCTGAGTAATTTATAATATAGAAAGTGCTTGTAATTCAACAGCTCAGAAGTCACTACTATAGAAAAGCTACAATAGTCATAAAATGTTGCAAGTCTTATAGCATTGAGAGTTCATTAATACCACAAAAACACTTGAGTTTCTGCTGTATTATTCATATTTATATAAATTATGCTTAAGCATCTGAACTCAACCGGCACTCTACACAAAAACCATCACAGATATTCCTGGTAGACATTTTCAGAAGTGTACATTAAGGTAACAGTTCTAATGGCAAACAACTCAACAGCCAGAAATAGAGCATGACTAACTACATCTTATTAGCGTTTGTGTTTTGACATATTAGAGAGTTGTGCGATTACTTTTACTTTAACTACTAGTAAACAGGAATCGATGTCCTCAATTAGACATTTGTCAAGGTATACAGAAGGGTTGGTGGTGTTCAAGCTAAGACTGAAGTAAGAAATAGTTAAGACATGAGTTAATCTAACCTATAACACACAGAAAAGGTTTATCTCCTAAATAAGAGTCAATATATTTGTAGTCTAGCCACAATCATAAGTCTCAAGTTGGTATTTGCTTTTGTTAAATCTGTTATTATGCTTTTATCCAAAAAATGCTTCAATGTTTCCCGATACTTTTGCCTCGTGACCTTCCTGTAAAAGTTAGCACTATTACAAAAGACAGTTGATTGTTGCAGTACAGAACCAACACAGAAAACTTTCAATCTTTCTACCAGTAAGAATTTCAAGCTTACCTCACCATAGCTGTCAAATTGCTTGTTGTGAGATTTCTTACCAGTGCCACCAAAGCCAAAGCCAAATTTATCAGTACCTGAAGACAAGACAAAGCACAGCTTTTCATCTTTTGGTTGACAGGTTACAGTTCTTCCTCTTCGTATCAGTAACTGAAACTACTAACATTACCATGTAAAAAAAAATACACAGTGCTAACTAAAGACTTCTACCTTTGATATACGCTAAACTAGTATTTTTGTACCAGTACATTTATTGGTTTAACTAGTCTCTAGTCACCTTTTTTAAAAAATTGAAATAAAAGTGAAAAAGTCACAAGTGAAAAACATTGCAGCCACCTAAGCAGATTTCCTCTTACAGGAAGAGCAACATTTGTACAAAAAGTTTTAAATTGTCTGATATCACTACCCTTCGCAAAGAGCCCATTCTCTGCAAGAGTAGAACAGGACTCCAGCCATTCCATGTGAATATGGAAACTGTCTAAGGGTTTCTTCTTTTAAAGGAAACTCACCCAAATCTAGCGAAGCCTGCATAGTTGACCAACCAACTCTGCACAAGCCCTGGTCATGACAGGAAACTTCATAGTAGTATTTCCCTTTAAAAGAGAAAGAAGGGATCTAAAACAACACCAACATTTCAATTTCATCAGGGTGGTTCAGTCTGGCTACTTCCAAGACCATGCAAGTCTAACATTTCCACCCCTGCTGAAAGTGTCATAAAATCCCCCATTGTGTTAGTGTGAAAAGGTTCTGTAGGTACCTACGTACGTAACGAGGAAAGAGATTATCAGAGGACAGCAGCCAAAAGAAAGTACATGCTGAGAGGTGGTGTGTGAAAGGCTCCAAAGGAGGGATAAGATTGAGAGACCAGTGGTTCTACTGAATCCACAAGAACCGATAAACTCAGAACAGCAGGGGTCTGCTGAATCAATACAAGACCACCTGCACGCAATAGCGTCAACAACTGGTTGCGTTAACTTGAACCGCATCCAACTGGCTGCTATGTACAGACAGGCTACAGGATTATCTGCACACCTGATGAAGTGAGACCGAGGGTCTTTCTGAATGCCCACCTATAACCACTGCAGTATCAGTAGGACTCCACTTCTGAGTAGCATTGGGGTTGGCCCCTCAACTGTTGTTCCAACCACACAACCATAAAATTTGTGCATGCGTGTATCTGAAGTGTATGAGGAAACAACTTAAAGTACTCTGTGAGTAGCTATCTTCTATTAATAACACCTTAATGAAATGTGTTCTAATTAATATTAGTTATGGTTCTGTCTCCTCCAACTCAATCCCCTAACAGCCAAAAGGTAATTTACAACACAAAGAGAGCAAAACAGAGATATTTGTCATTCCAAAGTCTCCAGCTAGTGGTAAATTGATTAACGGCACACATTTGCTCAGATGGACAGTAAGTTTTAAATGCAACCGCCTACATTAACAATGGGTGACTCTTCTTAAGAGTCTCCAAAATACATAATTTTATATCTACCTTTAGTCACGCCTCTAGTTGCTCTGCATCCGTGCCATTCTTTTACCTCTCTGCTTTGGCAGCACAAACCGTCCGATCCAATTGCTGAAAATTACAAGACAGTTGTAGTTAAAGAAATTGCCTAACTGCTTTTAAAATAAGCTTTTCATGCATACTTTCTTCTATTCTTTTTTCCATTAAGCAAACATTTTGAAGTGAACATTAGGACAACTCACCAAAAGCTGATCCTCTATCATATGGGTTCATTTGCCATTTATTAAGCACTAGGATTGAAAGACAGCAATAGAAAAAAAACATTAAACCAACAAGGTAAGCCTAGAAAACTCAAATTAGACATTCATATTGGCTCTGCAGTGTTTGGCTTAAATTGGCTTAAAGCTGGGGAGACAGCTTTAATCCAATGCAAATCATGTGAGGTCAAAATGAAGGCCTACAACTTCAAGGAGGGGCACAGAAGCATAATGCAAATGTATTCTATGAAAGTTTAGATTATACCATTAAGGAGAACATAGATTAAGTTACTTAAAAATACAACTGAAAACAATGAAGACATTTATAAAATAAGCCAGAGTTCCACATAAGCACAATCAGATTCAGGTAGAAAATATCCAAAACTACATTAAGAGCAATAAATTTGAAACGTACTTGCTATTTCTGTTCCAAGTTTACATTAGGGTATTTTCCAGAGTATCAGTTAAAATGTCATTACTGAAGAGCTAAGATACATACACATATAGCACATAAAATTTCTGACTTAATTTTTCATATGCCAAATAACATATTGCAATAAAGTTTAGAGGTTCCATAATGTAAGAATGTTTTTGTAAAACTAGATGCCATTTCAATTAGGATTACTGACTGTATTTACATTAAAAAAAAAATTCTCCTTTGAAAGAATGTAAAGTCAACTGTACTGTCACCACTGTAGCAGTAGTTATAACAAAGCTGAAAGATGAGAACTTCTGTAACATCTTTGAAGTTTCAGAACTTCAGCTGTTTGTACAGCTACTGTCACTTACATAAATCTCAGTCGATAAATACCACAGACCGGACATGGTTACTAGCTTTCAAGTTGCAAGTTTATTTAAATGGAAGTATAATAGACCCTCAAATACTGTGCGGATATTATCATGGTTACAATCCATCCTGTATCAGTGGGTTCTGGCCCTATGCATTTCCTCCTCAGTTCAATGTTTACTAGTTCAAATCTGCAGCAACTCAAGGTGTTGTTATTCATCTTCCAAATCTAGCTAGGTGCCAGAAGCAATGCAACAACTTTATTCAGCACAGCAGAATTGAAACACACACACTACTGTGCTATCCCAGAAACACAAAAATAAGTTTGAGCCTAGAAGAGCTTTCTCAAACTCACTTAAAAGGTCCAAACCAACTGCTGATGTCTCATCAACCCCTGCAACTGGAAGATTTTTTTAAACTTTTTTTTTTTTAGCTGGACACTAGTAACCACTTCGCATCTTGCAAGATGCTAAACTAGTATGGCTTTCAAAACAACACCAAAGAGCGCGTTCACACTAAGCTGAAGACAACGAGCATTACTAAGAGACTGCAGTCAAATGCACCTCAGTTATTTCCATGATTCTACCAGTAAATTTATATTCACTGTTTTATAAAATCTGGGTTGATGACATTCTATTTACATTATCCCAAATTAAGGAAAAGTACTCACCTAATGGCAAGGTTAACTTTACTTTGTGAGGCGATGGCATCAACATGAAATAACAGTGTTCCAAACTTGAGGAGTGTGACACATAAAAACTTACCTGCCCCACCGGTTTTAATAGTTGCTTTCCCTTTCTTGCCTTCCATCTGGTCCTTCAGCGTTTCATAAACAATCTGGATAACTGGAATGCTAAAAGCCTAAAATGGGAAGTTAAGTTCATTCCACAATTTATACAGATATTTCCAGATATATAGTCAGCCTAGTTTTCAGGTGCAATACCCAGGACCTACACTGGGTATTGCACCTGAAACACTTTAAGACGTGTCTACAAATATGTTTGTAAAGATTATAATAATACTACTTGAATACATATACACATTCTCTCTGGATATATGCATATACACATACACACAAACACACACACACCACCTCTTAACACTTACAGACTTTTACCTTCTGCTATTTTAAATTTGATTACTTACACCAGTTTTTCCACTCCCGGTTTCAGCAGCCTACAGGAAGAAAAATTTAAGAGTTTAACCTGAGTTGCAACTTACATCATAAGGGCTGTTCTACAGTTCTATTTTAATAAACTATAAACTAAGTTGACTTTTACTTCAGCATAATACAGAAAATCTTAAGAGAGTAATGCCATTGCTTCATCCAAATTAGATGTGAATACAAACATGGAAAACCTTTACACTAGGCTTCAAAAAAATAAAACAACAGAAGCTCCCAGAATCCACCAGAAGAACTATCTATGTAGGTCTGATTTCTGGAGGCGCTACAGAAGATTATATGAAGTGTCACTTTGGTTACAGAATCAAGAACACAAAGGTCAACAAAAGGCATGATGAACAAGGCATACTAATCTGGTATCTTCAAGGTTATCGATCCTGAAGCATTTGTTTAGGCAGTATCAGTCATGTTCCATGCAGGTCTATGTGAAATATTTACAACAAAAAGGACAGCAGCTGAAATCAGATAGCTCTCATTCATGTGGCAGTGCCTGTCAAGTAGTTAAAAAATAAAGCCCAGAAAGAATTAATCCCATCTGTAAGAACAGCTGGAAACTCATCAGGAACTCAACGAGATTTTCAGATGAAGAATATACTTTCTGTTGAAGAGGGATGGGAGACCTAGTCTGACTATGTACCCTGCTGCAAAGAAGGGAATTGACCGCACAAACAATTATAAGACATAGGTTTCTAAGAATAGGGCTATCCTGCATACATACCATAAGTACATCGCCACCTCCTAGGATCAGGGGGATCGATTCTGCTTGGATATCCGTAGGAAGACTACAAAAAGGAAGACATTAACACAAATCAATGTTACCACTAGAAAAAAGGATTTTTGCTTACATAGGAACTCACAGAAACCACAGTCATCTGCAAGGTGGGAAATAACAGGTAAGTGTTATTCTTCCTGGCTTGCAGCTAAGGAAGTGGAAAGGATTCCATTTACAAAGAGCTTGGACCAGGAGATGTACCTTGACAGGAAGTGACTAGTGGATGCAGTGAATTCCACTGCATCCCGACAGGAGGGCTACATCTCACATCACTGTGCTAAACTATAAAAGAAACAGATTAATTTTATATTCCCATTTTCCTTTCTTCAAGCAAGTTTCACTTTTAAAGCCACTTACACAGCCCTCATTTACAAGATTACTATTTAAAACTGGAAAAGAAAGTAAAGATAACTAAATGTAACCAGCATTTTCAGACAATCACAGCTAATTAATACCATGCATATGAGGACAGAAGAACTACAGACACTGAGATTGTCCATACTGATAACATTCTGAATGACAATTCAAAACAAGCTCTGAAGTCAAATATTTTAGCCAAACCCACAACTAAAACCAGGAAGAACAACTTCTGTAGAAGACTGACACACAAGCATCAACTCTGAAGAACACGAATTAAGACCACAGTCTGGAAAACATTTACTGAACTCACATCAATTATGTGACAGTATTTCATCTAATAATCCCACAATAAATAATAAACAAACCAGAAGCATAGAGGTAGAAGCACAGAGGCTTTTATCAAACAAATGACACTGAATTATAACTAGTCGTGCTTTGCTTGTCCAAGTTTAAATGTTACCACTGCAGTCACAACTTGTGTTCTTCAGTCATTCACACTAAAAAGAAGTGTACGAGATACAGTAACAGTTAAAGGAAAATACATGTCTGCTTTGTTTTAATGTGACAGCAGAGGTATTTTAAGAAGCATGTCATATATTGCTGAAAGGCAAATTAGATTTTGCCAGGCTCAAACGCATTCCTACTTACAGCCAGTCCATCTCCTCCACTGCTTGGGCTATCTCAGGCATAACACCCATTTCTGTAAGATGAGAAAAAAAAGGAACAAGCAGTGTTATTTACCTCAAGACAGCCCAAAAGACTTCCAAGTGCCAACGCTTCCAGCTACAGACACACATAAAAAAAAGAGCATTCTTTCTGGTAACAGCACATGCAGCCTTCTCTACTAAAGTGGTAAGACACAGTCTCCCTCTCCCACATATGGTTTTGACAGTTGAACCCACTTATAGCAAGGTCAGGTATATACTAGGCACAGGGGCAGGTGCTGACATAGCAGCAAAATAAACACACTGGGAACCAAGTACCATTTCAAGGACAAGGTACTTATCTTCACATGTTTAAGGAAGCTGCCTACACAAACAACAGAGAAGACTTCGTTAATCACAAATATCCTGACTCTCTCTACAGTTGAAATGCAAACAGTTTTCAAAAAACCCCCAAATCTGTATCATATAAGGACTCAAATTTGAAATGCTTAAGTTTCTTTTCACAAATCTTGCCTTACACACTTACAGCACATCTATTAACTAGCTAATGCTTTGATTTTCATAGAGTTACTAATCCCATCCAGCTTTGAAAGCTTTTTTTTTCCTCTTAGATACTCTGTCAAACTCATATCAAGGTCTGATGGTTGTACCTCAGACACAAGTTAAACATGAAGCCACATAGTAATGTTTGTATGTTGATGAACAAATTCTCTCTATTTAAAGAAAAAACAGAAACCCACAAAAATCCTCGCAGCTATTCAATAAGGGCAAGAGGAAAGCAGACCTTAACCAACCCAAACAATGGTATTATACCATCAAAATAACGATTTAGCTGCTGGTTGTCTTTTCAGGTGCATAAGGTTACTCTAAATCAATTTCTTTATGTATTAAAGGGCACTTTCTTGAAGGGAGCTTTTACATGCTACCCTTTACACTGTCACATGCTGGGTTTCACATACACCACACACATAAAGAGCTGGGCTGACATATATAGATGTATGCAATCAAAAATTATTGTTCCATTTGCTATAATATAACCACATAAGAAACATGTTTTATTTGCAACATGATTTCAGAAGGCTTTAGTATTTTCAAGGGTTAGCCTGTACTCCTACAAAATTAGACATTCCACATAAGCAAAAAGCTTTTTCCCTACCAATAAAACTAGTTATTGATTGCAAGTTACACATAAATCCCTACATTATTTTTCCCATTTTTAATATACTTCCAGTTCACAGGTTAATTCGATACACAGTACGAGGGTTTAATCAAACAATGGCATTATGACACTTTCCTCAACTACAGCCAAATTAATCCTGCTGTCTAGCATCTGAACTCCTCTCTAGATCTATGGAAGAAGTTTCAGCATTTCTCTCATGATTAGACATAAAGAAATCAGTTAAAAGCAGCAAACTAAAAACCTCATACACATTAAAACTTAACAGTACCCTAATGTTGACTAGTCATCTATGTGCACATGTATGTGCATGGGGGGAGACAAACAGTGATGTTTCCTTCCTCAACAGTACATTTCTAGGTTACATGTTACAAACATACTTCAAACCATATCACTGAGCTACTCCTATAAAAAACAGTCATTATCCACTGAAAAACACAGAACCGTTATGATGAGCCTCCTTTTACACAAACCAATCAGCCCAAGGAACGAGTCTGACTTTTAAGCAGCCCCGCTTGCCAGATGCATGCATACTACGTATGCACTTAAAACCAGCACATCCATTTTGAGGAGCCGGGAAGAGCACCGACAACCCCACAGGCCTCTCGACCTGAAGCCTGCTACGTGGTAAGCCACATACTGCCTGGGCCCGCACCGAAGGCAGGCCCGAGGAGCTGCGTGCGGCGCTGACAGGGCCCGTCCGCCACAGGCGGACCGGGAGCCGCCACCCGCACAAGGCGCCAGCAGATCCACAGCCAAGAGGGTCTCCCAGTGCTTCCCTGCCAGCGGCACAGCAGACCCCTCCCCACCCTGCCCCAGCACCACGTACCCGAAAACGCCGCCATCTTCGCCCCACTAAACACCGCCAAACACCACGACCCGTAGAACACAAGCACCTCCCCCGTCCGCGGCTTTATGGCGCCGGGTGGGAGGCAGGAGGCGCCGCGCCGCGCGTTCCGGCCCCGGCCCGTTTGTGCACCCTTCCCGCACAGGGACGCGGGCTCAGGTGGCCCTTACAGCTCGTACACCAAGGGCAAAACCGAAGGAGGAATCCTTTTTGTTCTGTTTGCGGATTTTTAGGGTACGCTCAGAGTACGATTTTGCCACCTCTCTGAAAGCCCAGCGTGGTTTTCTTCCTGCAAATCAAAGCTCGAGTATGTGTGTGGTGCTGGGCCTCGTAGCTGCCGCTTTGTACAGAGGGTGAGATCAGGAAAGCAGATAGGCTAGTTTACACGTGGCGTACCTTACGTTTTAAACACGACATGTGTGTTTACAATGAGATTCTGCTTTACATTTGAATACAGCACTGTCATATTTTCATTTAGTTGGTGTAATTTGCATGCTTTTCTACAACAAACGTGGCAGAAAGTATTCAGGGTTTTATATGAACAAAAGTACCTTCGCACACAGAAAACACACCAATTAATTTTTTTAGACGTATGTTAATGGGGATACATTCTTCTCCAGCTTTTACAGAAGTTTCCCCAAATCCTGCACAATCTTTTTCTAGGATAACTTCTAGTGAAGTTAAAGGCAAGAACCTCTGGGGTGTTGTTATAAAAATTGTTAGACTGCAAATGAAGAAATGCAGCTACTAGAGTTACAGCATGAATCAATGGTGCATTTATCTGTTAAGTGGAAGGTACAGTATAAAATATTACCTACTGTTTTCCACGATGAAACACAACTTTAATCTTCTGAGGCAGTCCGCAGATGGACACACATCTGGTTCAAAAGCCAAATAAACAATGGTATCTCTGACAATGTAGTTCTCTTGACTACTGTGTTGCAATTTGAGTACTAGTTTTGTCCTGGAGGTTTATTTCAAGACCTTTTTTTAAATGCTCACTGAGCCTTACTGACAGTTAACTTATGCTGTAGATACCAAGTATCGTGCAGAGGAAAATACAGCAGGTAATTTACATCTTTAGTACCAGGCTGTTTGCATCATGATGTCTTCTCATATATTAATAATTCCTCTGGGAGTATCTTCTTTTGATGCGTTTCCTTTCTTTCACTATTATTTGATATATCTGTCAATCATTACTTTGCTTGCTTTTGTATAAATGGCAAATCTAATAATTTTTGAAGACACAGATATGACTAATCTACTGATTCAACTGTGATTCTGAGAAAATGTGTTTGTAGGCAGACCTCAATATCAGTATCTAGTGCTGCTTGTTGGTGTGGAACCCAGAGTGTAATTTACTATAAATCTCCCACAATTCTTTGAAACTTATGAACGTGATGTTATACTATTCGTCATTGCTTTACAAACTACTTTGTCAAATACAGCTAAAGACATGCTACTAAGTAAAGAGAGAGCCAGAAAGCATTTTTTCCTCAGTAGCTGTTTCTTCCTGAAGTGTTTCCCAAGAATCCAACAAAGCCTTCGTATTGCCCTGAATCCCTAGTTTCAGAATTTTATTTTTAGTTTAACCTAATTCTAGGCTGCACAGTTGCCTACAAGACTTAAGAGGCTACTAAATACAAGCTACAATTAGAGTACCGAAGCAGAAGTGGCAGGGTGTGAGGCAATTTTATTTTACAAATGCTTTATAAAGTCTCACAAAAGAGACTGAAACCTTAGTTCTTTCATAATATGAATATGAAATGGGCTCATTTTTATCTGCTTGAGAGAGCTAAACTGTATGAGTGCAAACATCTGTAGGGCTGAAATATTTAGAAGTTCTGCATGCCATCATTAAAGATGGAAGAAGAATTTGTGAAAAATATTTAACTTTTGCTTTTTTCCCCCCCCTTTTTTTTTTCCTGTTCAGTAAGGGTTTAATTAATACACTCAGGCCTTGCCTACATTAGGTGTTCCTTACCCCAAATTTTCTCACTACCAGCATTCTGGACAGCCAAAACCGGGCTGCAGCTGCAGGTATTTCCCTGGGCAGTCCTGTTGAGAAGGCCATGCTAGCAGGGCGGCCATGCTGGCGGCGTGGCCTTGGCCTTGCTGCTGAGCAGCGGTGGGCGCTGGATAAAAGGGCTCTGGGGACCCTGGGGCAGCAGGTAAGCCGTGGATCTAAAGGCTCATTTGTATATGCTCTCTGCAGGTGTACATCTCTGTACAGGTTATATTCGCCAGCTGCCTCTTCGTTTCTTGCCCCAAAAGCACATCCCAGCACTCATGGCTTGGCGGGAAGATTGAGGTCTCTCAAGCTGCAGCCCTTCAAAGGAGCCGCTGGGGGGATGATGGCTCCTCGGCCTCGCTCCCTTGCCCTCAGCTTCGAGCTTCCCCCGCAGCCGACGCCCTTTCAGGGCTCCAAAGCCCCTCGGGCTGGGAAGACAACGGCCTCTCGCCCCGCGGCGAGGCGAGGAGCGG
>NW_010526195.1:0-482 GCF_000687285.1 Phaethon lepturus | reverse complement strand
TTACTTGATGAGGTTGGTCACCTCACAAATATGGACGTAGACAAATGCCTTCTTCACCTGTCTTTAACACCGAAGATGGGCCCTGGGACCTCTGGAGTCCTGTGTTGGAAGACCATGACTGGGGGGGATCATCTCCCAGCTGACTCCAAACTTGTTCAAGTCTTGCTGCTCCAGCTGGATGCACATAAATCTATGGGGCCTGATGGGATTCATCCCAGGGTACGGTAAGAGCTGGCCGATGTTATCGCGGGACCACTCTCCATTATTTTTCAACGGTCTTGGGAGTCAGGAGAGCTAAAATTAGAGAGAAGGTTATTCTGGGAGTTATTGAAAAACACTTGAGAGATAACACCATCAATGGTCATAGCCAACACGGGCTCACGAGGGGAAAGTCCTCTTTAACTAATGATACTAAATTAGGAGGAGCTCTGGACTCCCTTGAGTGTAGAGTGGCCTTACAGAGAGATCTGGATAGACTAGAG
>NW_010526194.1:3760-3963 GCF_000687285.1 Phaethon lepturus | reverse complement strand
GGCTCCAGGTCTCCAGCGCCCAGGTCGCATCAGCACTGGAGTGCAGGCACTGGCACTGCCAAGGGCTCTCTGGCTCTGCTTCTGCCCGAACTGCTGACGGCAGTAACACCTCCGATGTCAGCTGCAGCAGGGCCATTGGCTCACGTGAACTTGTGGTGAGACGTGGCAGGCGTCCGCGCACCCCCCCACCCCCTCGGGACACC
>NW_010526194.1:3084-3289 GCF_000687285.1 Phaethon lepturus | reverse complement strand
TGGCAGGAGCCCGCGCACCCCACCACGCTCAGGGGAGCCCCGTGGCAGAGGACAAGGACAGGCAGTGACAACAAGCAGTTTGTTCATGGTTCTTGGGGGGCATTGCCACGGAGTGCAGGGCTGGCACTGCCATGGCAGGACCACAGCGCCGTGCAAGGCCGCGTGGCTTGCCCCTGGCCGGGGCAAGGGGCACCAAGGCCCCCCA
>NW_010526194.1:1000-3047 GCF_000687285.1 Phaethon lepturus | reverse complement strand
CTGCCTGCGGCCAGCCCCACATCCCCAGCAGCACTCGTGGCTGCTGCCAGAGCTGTGTGAGCCCAGGCAGCTGGTGTCCATGGAGGCAGCTGGTGCGTGTGCCGTGTGGTGATCTGGAGAACCTGTCCACCACCACGGGCACCAGGAAACCTGCCCTGCACTGCAGGAGCTTTGTCCCTCTTCCCCTGACACACACCCTGTCTTTGGGAAGAAGGCTCTGTGCCCGATGTGGGGAGCACGGCGCTGTGCTGGTGCGGGAGGGCTGGCTGCTGTTGCGGTACCCTCTCGGTGGTGATTGGGAGCCGAGGTTTGCCATTGTGCTTCGATGTGTTCGCACCAGTGCAGCGATCCCATGCTGGAGGGAGGTTTGCTTGGGGCCCAGCGCCGAGCCTGGCTCTTCCCCGTCCGCCTGGCTCTGGGTGAGGGGGAGGCGTTGGGGTGTCAGGGTCACCTGCCCACAGAAGGCTGCAGCAAGCCCTGGTGCTCCCAAAGCCTTCAGAATCGCAGCCCGACCTGCCATGGCTCCCAGGTCTCTGAGGTGCTGGACATGAGGATGGAGACCATTTCCTTGGGTTTTATAACCGTCCCTGGGGCCAGGGAGGGCCATGCTGTGCCGTGTGTGCAGCCATGTGGAGGAGGAGCTCTGGTGCAGGTTGAGAGATGCCAACAGCCCGTGCCCAGGGACACGGGAAAGCCGGGCTGGGAACGGGGCGTGACGGGTGGATGTCACACGCTGCATTTCGTGGCACTTGAACAGTGTCCTCCCTCGGGGGGTATTTGCCCCCTGGCAGTTGTCACTACAGTCACCTCGATGGCTTTGTTGCGACCATCTTGTCCTGCAGCTGATGCGTCGGGGCAGGATGAGGGATGCTGGCCCTGGCGCTGGGGACAGGGAGCGGCAGCTGGGGATGCTTGGTGTGGGGTTGCACAGAGCTTCTGGAGGGACCTTCCCCTCTCGCTGCAGGGGAAGTGCTGACTCCAAAGAGACTGTGAGGTCTTTGCTGTGGGGTTTCCCAGCTCTCTCTCGAGTGATAGCAAAACCCAGATACTCTGCTTGTGAAAAATCCCTGCTCCCTGCACTCGTCCACAGCGTGGGTGGTGGGGTGGTGAGCGGTGACTGTGTTGTGCTGAGTACAGTAAAGTGGCCCCGTCAGCTGGGAAATGACTTTCTGGTTTGCAAGGAATGACTGTAAGCCGGGTTGTGCTCAACGGGCTTCACGGCAGCCCCGGGGAGCTGGTGGGAGCCCAGGCACGGCAGGACGGCATGTGAGTCAAGCAGGACCTCCTTCCCATTGGCATCCCTGCGCTGGGGGCTGCGGTCCCTCTGCCTGGTGGGGCTGCAGCAGCCACCGGCTTCCCACCACGCGGCTGTGGGTGCTGCCCTCGGAGCAGCCTCCATGTTACGGGGCTGAATGCACCGCGGGGGAGCCAGCGCAGGGCTGCGCGTGCTGGGGGACCCGGGGACGGAGACAGGGGCTTGCCAGTCCCCACCTCGCCGGGATGGGTCAGGGCTTGGCTCTGCGGCTGCACAGGCAGCTCCAGCTTGGGAGGCTGTGCTGGCTGCTGGCTCTGGGGCTCCGGCATGCTCCGGGAGAAGTAGCCTCGACAGCTGTAATGTTTCTGTGGCATGCCTTTCCTTTCATGGGGTGTCTATTTTGCAACCCCCAAGTGTTTTGATCCCGGGAGGAAGGGGGCGGGGGTGTTTACCCTGGCACCATGTGGCTGGTGCAGGGATCCAAGCAGTGCTGGGCATGCCCAAATTTTACATGCAGCAACAGTTCTAGCAACGTCTGCTGGCTGATAAAAGGTAGACTGCCGTGAACCGCTTCTCCTGCCGCGTTGGGAAACGTCGAGGGGGAGGCACACATGCGAACCCGTCTTCCTGGCCGATAGGGCTGAGCTGACTTGCTGATAAAGCAGAATCCACGCATCTAGCTGCACCAGAGGGGCCGGGAGCGCTGGCTGCTCGCTGGCGGGTGTGCTTCTTGCCCTGCGTTTCCCCTAGTGCCAGCTCCTGCTCTCCGCCAAACTGGGAAGCGATGTGCTG
>NW_010526194.1:769-969 GCF_000687285.1 Phaethon lepturus | reverse complement strand
CGGCAGGATCGGGCAGCCGCAGTGGTATAGCCAAACCGTAACATGGTCACGACTTGCTCCCTGTTCAGTCACTGGTGAGTTTTGCAATCTCCATTTTTGCTGCAACTTCATGTCTTCCTGTTGTTATGAGATGTAAATGCTGGTTTATAGCACAGCCCTGCTGGGGAGGGAATTGGGGAAAAGGCTGGTGCTGGGGCAGA
>NW_010526194.1:287-655 GCF_000687285.1 Phaethon lepturus | reverse complement strand
GCTGGGGCAGAGCTCGAAGAGCCTGTGCAGCATCCGCCGAGCAGCTGAGTGCTTGGGGGCAAGCTGTCTGGTGCTTTGTCCCTCTTGCTCGATGGCTGTCTGCAAAGCTTTTAGCAGAGAAAGAGGCAGCTCTCACTTGCGGCATATCTGAGCCCCCTCACACTAGCGAAAACAGCTGTACAATGATACCTGCTCCATTTGGTGGTGTTAACATGTGGCCCTGGCGCTTTTGGGCTGCAGCTCTGGGTGCTAGAGCTGCCCTGGCGCAGCACGCTCCGTTTATAGCTTAGGTGAGGTGCTCACGGTGCAGCCCGGGGGCCGGGGCTGTGCTCTGCCCCGGCGCCGCCCGCGGGTGGCGGCGCGCCCGG
>NW_010526194.1:0-203 GCF_000687285.1 Phaethon lepturus | reverse complement strand
TGTTTAACCCCTGGCCAGGTTTGACTGTGAGGTTTACTCGCTCTGAATGAGAATTTTGTTGCAGAAACCATTGGTGTTTTGTATTTTTTATTCCCATTCTGACTAGACCCCCTCCTGCTAGTGTCCCTGGGTGTCTGCGTGCCCCCTCTTCTGCAGGCAAGGCTTTACCCTCGCTCCCTTCTGCTCCGCTGACCCACTGCAAG
>NW_010526193.1:0-4487 GCF_000687285.1 Phaethon lepturus | reverse complement strand
AGGCCGAGCCGTGCAGAGTGATCCCAACAGTTTTCTGCTTAGTGACTATCTCTGTCCAAGTGCACACATTTTTTTCCCCCTGCAGCCAGTATCTAATAGCCAGACAAATAATAAAACAGTGATGTTTAATACTTCTGCTACTCTTAGTGCTTTGATATCTCTGAAGTTGCTTCTTTGTGACTTTCAGTCACTCTGCTTTGCCTCTGCTACTTGAGGCAAATAAAAGAGAACAGACTTTGAGAGCACAGTTAATTGCTAAGGATGGTTCACAGCTCTTGCAGCAAATGGTGTTATTTCCCTGTAAGTATGTGGATGCATATATTTATATAATGAACTACGTACACGCATATTTTGATTTAATACAGGCACGCTTGTTGGGCCCTGCCTTGTTAACTGCAATGGAACATCTTAAGCTTCTTAAGTTATTGTTTGGTACCCAACATACGTTCAACTTTAGGGCCTAAGTCCAAGAGGATACCATTCAGTAGTCGGCACTGCTTAAGTGCTTGGGCAGGAGACAGACTACAAATTCTAGGAAGGTTTTTGGTTCTCAAGTCTTTTTCTTTATATCCTTTATAAAATACCCACCTCCATCCAAAAGCAGCTAACTTCCTGAGTTTGAACAGTAACAGCAACATTCCCAGAACTCAACCATCTGAACAATTATTTAATTGCCTTCCACTGTGAGCTAAGAAATCCTATATTGGAAGAAACACCATCAGCCATCTTTCAAAGAACATATAATAATTAAAAAAAAAACCTGGACAATGTCACTTAACCCATTTCCTTTATCTGGAGAAAAAAAAAAAAGTTGTTTCATTTGTCAAGAAAGAATTCCTGAGTTAAGAACAGGATGTTCATTCCTTCACAGTTTCCGAAGTTACTTTCTTAAACAAGAATTTATTCAGCATCAAAGCTTCCCTTCAGCTCTCTGATATTGTTGGACAAATGCCTAGAACATTTTTTGTTTGTTTCTGTACCTGCTGGAGTCTTTACTCACTTCAAGAGTTTCTCTCCCCCCCCTTATTGAGCTATAGTTATTAAGAGCCCCCTGCTCTTATTGATACTGCTGACAGAAGGATCAAGGCGTGCAGGAGAATGATGGCTACTGTGTACAGGGGAAAGAAGAAGCCTTCTAGTAGCAGCAACCTGGTGGATAAACTAGTAGAGCTTGAGAAGACACTGGGGAAGTAACACATTAAAGGCAGATTTTTCAGAAGCCCCAAACTGCAAAATCAGCATGTTTGAAAGAACCAAAGCATATGAAAAGGCACTTAAAAGCTTTGCACTTCTTTAAGTACCTTCCACATGGGAGAAAATCTAGTGTTACTGATTTTATAATGAGACATGCTCAAACTTATAACAGCTTACACCACCACCAACTGCACAGTATTCATCCACAACCTCACCTAAGGCAAAATACATTGCACAGAGTGAATAAGAAAGCCTAAATTTCACATTAACAAGGAGACTAAGCAACAAAATAAACATCCTTACCTTGTTTGAAGAACCAGATAGATGAATAATAGACAAGCAAGCTGAACCCTGCATTTCTGACAAACCTCTCACTTCCTAACTAATACCATTTAGAAATAGCACAAACTGCTTGGCAAGGGCTAAACCTTCCCACGTGCTTCCCATTTCAACATGAGCTTGGAGTCAGCCACAGCTGTGGCAGAGGAAGATTGGGAAACAGGAAATACCTGGGAGCAATTTAGAACAGTAAGGAGACAGAGAACACAATGTGAAACAACAATGGAATGGCTAGAAAAGGGTCATCAGAGGTGGAGGGAAATTTGAACGTAGATTTTTATGTTTGAATAGCCACCATTCCTCATCCTCTACACCAGACTTTCACAAAGAACTGCACATCACTGGCAGAAAGGGGCTGACTTGTTTGGCAGCTGATTCCAACTAGCAGTGCAACACAAGGGCAGATGGGAGAGGCAGAATGGACAGCTAAGTTCAGTGGGGGTGAAGGCAAGTCATCACAGCTGGAGAAACGCTTCTGCACAAAGAGAATCAGAGAGAAATGGAAAATTAATCCCAGGCATGGACAGAGATGACAGATATTGCATAGGCATAGTTTAGATAGCCAGCAGACACTTCTGGACTATACATCTATCATAATCTGTGACTGCAGAGTGATGAATAATGATGTGATTCTTTCCAGTTCTTTGTTTCCTAATTAAGAGAATCTATACTTGATTCAGTAAGTCATCTATGTAACAATTATCTTACTGTGAAAGCTCTGGACCAATTTTCCTCATCTAGTGTCTCATCTTCTTGATGCTGTGTTACTAATTAAGAATAAATCTAAATAAACTCTGAAATTAAGTGTACACTACCTTTTAAGTATATTATGATTACTGTGCATAACTATAAAGATCTCAAAATTCTGATGGTAATGTTCTACAGAACAGAAGACTTTTAAAGACCTCTTTAATAAGGATTTTGCCATAATTCTCATCCTTGGAGTATTTTTTTTCTCTTTTTAAATTATGGAAGCAATAGGGAAGAGACTTCAAAAGCTATTAAAAAAAAAATTTGTGCAATTTTCTTGGAAAAGTGTCTGTTGCTTATTTATGACAAGGTCTTCCTAGTTAACTACTTGCTAGTAGTTATAGTTTATGCTATAAACAAACACTACTATGTTTTAACAGTTAATAGCATGACCAACTGCATTTTCTAGAAAAACTTTGAAAGTGTCTCCTGTATCCTCCAGTTTAAGCCTTTTTCTTACTACTGCCCATTACCAGAATTCAAAGGCTTGGCTGGACCACCATTTCATAGTAAGAGAATGAAACATGATAGTCATTAACAACAAGAAGATCAAAGTCTAAAGCTGCAGCATTCACATTTAACTATTCATACCCAACTGAAAAAGAGGTTTAGCAACCAATATTACAGTAACCCTAAAGAAAACAGATATATGACTCAGATAGGTGTTATCCAAAACATATTTTTAATGTAATCTGCATTTGGAGCCTAAAGAGAGTAAGAGCAGAGAAATATATTTGTTATTCCTTTTTTTACATTATCATTAAAGCTAAATAAAAAAAGAAAATACAGTATTTCAATACATGGAATTGTTATATTTGAATTTATAATTAAAATATTTCAATTACATGGAATTTCCCTGCACAGGAAGTCTTTGTGATAGAATGGAACACAAATACAGTTAGTTAAAACCAAATGAACAATAATTTTTAATTCTGCTCACTGAGAGTTCAACAGTTATTTTCACACCCAAAGCAAAGAGATTTGAACAATGTAAAACAAACTATATTTAAGTCTACTGTGTCTCCATCATATTCCTCAAAGTTACTTTGAGGCACTAAATATTACTTCATTGTAGTCACAGAACACAGAAATTAGTGTTAAGTCTTTGTAATCACATTTGTCAATATTTTAGAGTATACCAGGCATTCCACTCCCTAATTCAAAGCACGAGGAAGCTATTTCCAGAGTAGTCCTATCCTGCCACTATTAACTTGCAGTTGATGTAAAACTGAGAAGAGGCACGTGTTTTTCCTATTAAGGCTTCTATCCTTTTTTAATCCTTTAGTAAGAATTTTGCTATAGCATTCCATTCCTTCTATAAGATAGTGTTTTATAAAAGTGGAAAGAGTTTAATTTCAACCAGTTTCAAAACAACTGTTAAAAGAGAACTTTTGGCATTTAGGTAATATATAAAAATACCTCCTATTCAAGAACTGTTGCAGAGTACACATGGCAAAAATAACTACACTGTTGCCTTGCATTTTAAAAAGTGCCTTTATACTGTGTGCTTAACAATCAGAACCTCAGAGACACCACAGACAGCTGGAATCTTGTTACTGACATAAGTGATATAAAAATAGGTATCTAATTTTACAATTTGTCAAGAACAGGTTTTTCTTTTTTTTTTTTTACACCACAATACTTTTCATCTTCCTGGCTGAAGTATTTCAGTGGAAGCCCAAGATTAGAAGGAAGAGTGCTTTGAGTATTTATTAAAAAAACTACATCCAGCTTCAGAGGTCTCAACAAGCAAGGGGGTATCAGTACCCTTGTCTTTAAAAATACATACTTGCACATTATTTAATCAACTTAAAAATCTGTTTCACCCCCACAGAGCACACAATTTTTTCCTCAATGTTCTCAATATCTTTATGGGTTGACAGCTCTGAAAAAGTACTTTTAATCAGAAAAAATCAAATGGGAATAAGAACAGAAAAAGAATGAGTTAATAATATGACAAAAAAGCATAACAGTTCTGTGTGTTCTGAATGCTCTTTAGTTCCTTGTCCTCACTATAGTTTGTGTTCAGCTAGCAATGCTATTGCATTTAGCATCAACATGTCTCACTAAACCTTATTCCCGTCTCTGAATGGGTAATAAGACTAAGAATTAAAAAAACCAAACACAAAAACCACAAAAAAACCAAAAACCGATAATGACAAACCAAAAACCAACCAATTGTCCTGGTTTCAGCCAGGATAGAG
>NW_010526192.1:34095-42792 GCF_000687285.1 Phaethon lepturus | reverse complement strand
TGGACCCCTGAGGGACACCACTCATCAGTGAGCTCCATCTGGACATTAAGCCATCCACTACCCTCTGGATGCGACCATCCAACCAACTCTTCATCCACCAAACAGTCCACCCATCACATTCAAATCTCTCCGATTTAGAGAGAAGGTTGTGGTGTGGGACTGTGTCAAAGGCCTTACAGAAGTCCAGAGAGACTGTGGACTGTTCTGTCCTGTACACGTGAGCTGGACACAGCGCTGATGTTGGGAGGTGGCAGGGAAGGAGGAAATTGCTGCTCTCCATCGCATGTCTCAGAGCACGCATGCTGTGCGTGGCAATGCTTAATTACTGTTCCTTAATTTATTCTATCCTCCCAACCTGTAAATTCTCCCTTTCCATCTCTGTGTAAGTATGGCAGGTCCCTGGAAGTGCCCTCTAGTTTTATTTGGGATGTCACCTGTCAGTGCACCTTCAGGTGACCAAATTTGACAAAACAGCCACGGCTCATCATGTCCATCCTCTGGAGAGGTCGTAGAGGCAAAGGTGCCAAGGGTGGTGTCTCCGCACAGAGCTACGTGGAAAGGGCGAGGGAAGATCCTCACGGTCTGCAGTGAAGTCATGGCGGGCTGTGCTTGGCCCAGGGAATGCGGCAGAGGTGAGGATACAGGGTTCCGACCCACTCTGTCCTCAAACGAAGTCTCTTCTGCTGACTTCCAAGGGTCTGCTTCTCCTTTCTTTTACCTTGCTCCCCATCCCCTTCGCAGCCGGTGAGTTGTCGTCTGCTCATCAGAGGCAGGCCCCGATTTTCACATCTGTTACTGCCAAGACGTAAAGAAAGTTGTTTCTCCTTTAAGGATATCCTGGGAATTGATCATCTATAAGAGTAAAGCATCCATAAATTGTACCTTTTCCTTTTCTTTCTCTGTCGGCATCATGCAGTAACCCTGCCTGTGTTCACGGGTGCAAATTTTCTTGAGAAGCCTTTGCAAAGCCTCCGCAGTGGGTGCCCTGCAGAGCAGCAGTGATGTTATCAGTTGTGTTGCAATGCTTGTGGAAAAGAAACCCAAAAATGCTGAGAACAACCAAAGATGAAATTGGGCTTGGGAGGAATGACTGTTGGCAGGATCGAGACGCTGGTGACCACTGGTGTGTGTGGGGAGAGCCATAACCCAGCTTGCATACCATGGGCTACAGAGATCCCACCACCACCGTCGCCACTGCACAGCATTTTCCATGGCTTCCTCTGTGCCAGAGCCTTGCAAAGAGCAAACTTGAGATGTTTAACTGTTGGTGACAGTAGCTGGCTTTCACAAAGGAAATTATCCCTTGTTTTAGCAGAGTGGCTTTTTAGATTTAGGGAGATCCAAGCCCATTTTCTGTTTTGGCTCGTGTTTCCCCAGTGGCTTTCCTCCTTTTCCTCTGCCTCTGCTGTGAAATGGAGCTCCAGCTCTGCCCTCCCTCCTACAGCTGAACACCTTCAAGGTTGTGAAGCTGTCAACTGCTTTGCCAGTGGGGCTATGAAAGACATAGGAGGAGGAGGGAAATAAAATGAGCGGCCAGAGGTGCACTCGCAGGTCTAATGACGCGGAGGCGGTCAGCCTCCTACCCAGTCCTGCTGATGGACTGAGGATGTGTAAACCCTTTGGGGGAGCTGTTGCCCCACATACTACCTTTGAGGCCAGTCCCCAATCCACTGTCCTTCACCCAAAACCCACTCTTAGGCGAGACTAAAGGGTGCTGAGTGCCGCTGTCAGGATGGTGCGGTTATGCCCCTTGCAGAGAGGGACGCGGTGGTGGGACCTGGCAGGGGTGGCAAGAAGGGTGGAAGAGGTTTTCTGTAAAGCTCAGCCTCTGGCTGAGGATTAGCACAGAGTGGGAAACACCCTGGACATCGCTCCAGGCGGGATGGGTGGCAGTGCTGGTCCCTTGTGTCCCTGCAGAAATACAGGCTTGCTCGAAGTTCTCCTGCCTTTTGGTTTTCTCAAGCTAAAAGCAAGCAGGTCTGATTCATTCGTCTCCTCCTCACTCCGCTCGTCTCGGGTTGCGCTGGGGTTTTCTGAGCACTTCATGGGCTTCTTAAAACATATTAAATATCACTAATCCCTTATTTACACTGCGGGTAGGTGAAGTGTAGCTTCCTCAGCAATACCTGGAATGTGATGTTTCTTGGGTGCTTGCCACCGTCTAGGAGCCGATGCACGAAGCGTGACGCAAGTACCTTCCCCCGCGACGATGACGCTCAGCTCGCAGAAGTGCTGCAGTTCCTCCCTGGCAGGGGACCTGCTCGCTGGCTCTCCTGGATGGCAATTCCCGTGTCCTGGAATAGCTGCAGGATGTGTGACGGGGCAGGTCACTGGAGACCCAAGGCTAGCATCCGCCTCCAAAAGCGCTTAATATTTCCTTCTGTTCTGAGCAACTGATCCAACTGTGTGAGCTTGTTTGTGTGGGCCGGCGAGGGAGCTTCCTCGCCATATCCCCAGCTAAAGACCTCCAGTGTGTTCCCAGTAGTGGCATGTTTGTTTTCTCTTCTCAAGTTTGAAGTGGAGCGTGTGCTTGCCAGTGTCCAAATAGCATTTGGAAGTTACTGTCTTTAAAGCTTAGTTCCATTGAGTGGTTGTTTTTTATTTTTTTTTTTTCCCTTTTCTTTTCTTTGGACTTGTAATTAGCCTCCTAGCCCAACAGCAATAAGGCATGTTTTGGATGGAAGCTCATCATGGCCAAGTTCTCAATATAGCTTCTCCAGAAACATTTGTCCTACCACCTACACTTTGGAGGACTCTGTTCCCAAAGGAAACTGTTACCTGGATGCTTTTCTGCTTTTCTCTCTTTTTTTTTTTTTTCTCTTTTCTTTTTTTTTTTTTTTTTTTTTTTTTTTAAGAGGAAAAAAGCTTCTTTCATCCTTCGGAGGCAATTGAATTACAGGCACCCTCTAAACGCCCATCCGTCCCACAGAAGATGCCAGAGGCAATTACATCTTGGAAACAGCTTTTTCACTCAAAAGCTTGCAACCGGCACCATCATTATGGCCAGGAAGACTCATTGCAGATGGGTTTGACACCATCTCCTGCTATGTGCTTTTGTTGCTTCACCCCACACGCACCTCCCAGGCACGAGGCGCTGGGCGCAGCCACCCCGTCTCCACCAGCACAGCTGTTTTTTCTCTTCTTCCTTCCTTTTCTTCTTTTCATTTGTTTTGGCCAGACCTATAAGCTAGTCCTGTTCCTTGGTGGGATAAGGGCATGTTGTTGTTTCAGGTTTCACCCCGGGGGTACCGTTATGGTCTTTGCCCCGAGACGTCAGTGTGCTTCTGTAGCTTTCCTCCATGGGTAGGACTGGGCGCAAGAGGAACTGAGTATTCCTCTAATCCTACACATCTGTTTCTGGCAATGCGAGAAACCTCTGTTAAGTAGTAAAGCCTTCAGTCTGAAGAGCCTGAGGAAGATGATGCATAAAGCCTGCAGAGGGCTGGCCCGTGGGCGCCTGATCTCTCGTCCTCATTTTGCCTTGTTTGTATTTATCTTTCTAGTGCTGATAACGAAGGCTGAGGTTCTCTGTTTGCACATACTATGCCTGTTGGTTGGGTTTGGGGTTTGGTTGGGGTTTTTGGGGGTGTTCAGTTTTGCTGTGAGCTAACTCTGGGATCTTAGCTGACGCAACGTCCCATGAAATACCATTGTGGAGCGCCAATATGTCCCTGGTTGGATGCAAATCCAGCAGTTCCCTGCTGCTGGATCGTGCTGGCTGCAGGGTGACATCTGAGGACATGGCAAACTAGTGCACTAAAAAGCAATTGCATCTTCATGTAAATCTTTTCTTTCAATGCGCCCATGTAAAGCCCTGTGTCTTGGGCGGTCGGTGGCTGCAAGTGGGCTCTTGCTGTTCAGTTTATCAAATCTGTGATTAAAGCAGGAAATGTTTCTATTATTGCTCGTAGCTGCAGGCCATGCTCCTGCGAGCTTCGGTGCGGTGTGATGGAGTTGGATCGGAAAGGCTTGTCGTGGAAATCAAGTGAGAAAGGTGGAACGAGTAACGGGAAAAAATGGTGAACCTTTTTGGGGAACAATTTCTACCTGTTCACAGCCAGGCAAAAAGAGAGTTTAAGCTTTGAAAGACTCCTCCCAAGCCCTGTATCTTTGCGGCGGGGATGGAGTGAAGCTGTGCGAGGAGGAAGGTGGGAAGCAAAGGCAGAAGCCGTCTGCCCTCCCCGCCCAGGAGCAGGCAGGGAGAGCTGGAGTCCGGCGGGCAGCGCGGGGTGAGCAAAGGCAGCGTCCCGCTCCGTGGGGAGCACGGCAGGATGGAGGGCTGGGAAGGGAGGTGTCCCCTCCAGCTGGTCTTCTGGAAGTGTCACTGTGTTTACAAAGCTTTTGAAATCATGCATGCACCCGTGGCTTTGTAAAAAGCTGGAGGATTTGAGTGCGCCATTGAAAAATAAATGACACGGGACGAGCAGTGTCAATGGGGTAATTCAGCATTTTGCAATGTTTAAGAAAGCCTTCAGGAGCTCTTTTTCCTTGGGCCAGTAATCCAAAATGTCCACAGCACTGGTCCTGCTCCTCTCGGCTGTCTGCCTGCTTCCATGAAAAGAATTAAGTCCTGGTGTTTGCAAGCAGCTGCACTCTTCCTTGCTGCTTTTACTTCGGAGTAGGATTGTTTGCTTCAGAGAGAAGAGGTTTTGCATAAGGAATTCGGGATGTTCCTGGTCGTTGTCTTGCTTTGGAGTTCTTCTCTTACTCCATAACCATGAGGAGAGGAGTACCACCAGGACAGGAAAGGACCGAGGACCATCTCTGACTCGCAGTGTAGGTGAGTGGTGGGGTTGTATTAGGTACTTCAGCACTCAAAACCTCTGCTAGGAGGTTTGATGCCATGTTTTATTACGGGGACATTTTTCTTGAGGTCTAACATAACCTCCCCAACAAAGCAGCAAGAGTTGTCCCACTCCAGCCGTTGAAAACTGAATTAGACACTTCGCCGTGACCATACCTGCATTTGCAACAACTAAAACTAAGGAAATCTTTTCTATCCCACGGTCCTTTGTTGCCTTTATCCTCCTCTTTAATGTCATTTAACGTTATTTAATCTCACGATGGGAGACTGCAGAAGGTTGGAGATGGCACCTAAACCTCACCCCACAATCTTGCTCCAAACGCTGCTGCTCGGGGCTGTGGGTGGATGGGCAACTGAAGGCAACAGCCTATTTCAGCTCTAAGTTCATCTCCACGTCCTGTGTTTCTTGCTGAATAAGGAGGAAAATGAGCATTCGACTCTACCCCAGGATTTTGGTGTGGTCCTCTTTCTAGAGTGAAGATGCTGCAGAAAACATGGGCAGCGTGGTCATTCTGCTGGCGGTACTCGGGGAGGACCTCTCCGGTGTGCGCGACCGGTGGGGCGTGGAATGCTGGCATGCTCCTGCTGCTAACGTAGGGCCCTGCTGTTACGTATCTATGAGATACGTAAATAAAAAGAAGAGCCTGTCTCTTTTCAGTACTTCCAGCACCACAGCCAAAGAAAGGAAAACTGAAAAGAAAACAGCACTCGGCAGTGTGGGCTGGAGCCCAGTCAGTTGTCAGACATTCTCCCTGCCAGAAAGATTTGGAGATATCTGTACGAGAAAACAGTCTTTTAATTTTACACCAATATCTGCAGAGTACAGGATATGGAATTACGATTTCTGGTTCAGGTGGTGTTACTAAAATAACGGCAGTGTGGAAAGTGGGCTAATAAACTTCAAAAAGAGCTTGAATGAATGCTGGTATTTGCATATCAGCAGCGGAGCAGTAGCCGTAAGGATGGATAGAATTTGTCTCTGTGGCATACTTTGCTCCTAGAGCCGGGAAATAAATAGGCACGAATAGCCAAGGAAATACATGCTTTTCTCTCGTGCTTTTTTTAAAGCGTATGCTACTGGAAGAAGTGTAAAAAGGCTTACTTTAGCTGGAACTTCTCACACGGCTGCTTAGGGCCCTAAAATATTTTTGTCTGGAAATGGAGGAGGTTGCTTTTTTTTTTTATTTATTTTTTTTGTTGTTGTTGAAGATTTAATTAAAAGTCGAAGGTTTTTTCCCCTCCCTCCTCCTTGAACAGTTCAGTCCTGTTGCAGCTGGCTTCTCTGATGCTTTGCCTTACAAGTATCCCCCTCGGACTTCTCCTGACTTATTCCTGGTACTCTGGGTCTCTGACTCTGCCTACGTTTTCTGCATGTTTCAGAACCATAAACATGATTGATCACTTTTTTTAGCAAGCTGTTGAATTATTTATGGATCTGCTGGGATGCTTGAACTGCCAGCTACAGGCACGCAGCCAGCAGGGAAAGGGGCCAAACTCTGAAAGGGAAAGCCTTCGCGCACGCTGAAACGAAGTCTGAGAACGTGGGATGCGTGGTACTTGGGTTAACGTCCTCCAAAAGGTCTCGAGCATCCTTCCAGAGCGGTGTCCCGCGCAGAAGCCTTCCCGTAACGCTGCGGAATCGCCAGCGGTGGAAGGGTCTGGCCCCGCATCGTGGCGAAACGCCGTGCGCGAAGATGGATTTAGTTCCTGACCTTTTAAATTCTAGAAAATGGTTTGTTGTCTGGGATGGAGCGTTTTACAGCTGTTCTTTGTCCGCTGGGTGCCACAGGCCAAGGCCGAGACGTCTGCTTAGGAGCCGAAACTTGAGATGTCGGCGTGACGCGGAGAGGAGCGCGCGTTGGGCGGGAGGACGGCTGGGTCGGGGCTCGTGCGTACGGGGAGACGTGGGGCTGGAAGAGGAGAGCGCGTAGCGGCTGAGGCCAGAGGAAACCACCCATGGCCGGGCGGCTGGATGCGGGAGGTCCGGGCTTTGCCGAGGGTCGGGCGGCACGGACGCTCCGCATGCAGCCGGACGAGAGGAGAGAATAGTTACGAAAGCTGTTAGCGATCAGCGCGCTCGGTGGCCCGGCTTTCCGGAGCCGTTAAAAAACCTTTAATTGTCCTTTTTCTACTTCTGTTCCGCTTAGGACTCTCTGGCCTGGGGAGAAATGGCATTAAAAAACTAAAAGCCATTCATAAAACGAGAGGGAAATGGCTGTATACTCCCAGCCTTGTACGTGCGAGAGGAGGAGGATGGCCAAGGGGAAACGCCGGCGTGCTTTAGGGGGAGCAGACCTTTGGTTGCTGGCGAGGCTTCGTGCCTGGATTCCCTCCCTCTGAACGAAAAATGCTCGGGTGGCTTTGGAGCTTCTGGATCTCTGACCCTAATGAAGATTTATTAAGAGCAATTGTGAAGGAGATTAGGGCTGTCACCGGCCGGGATGTTTGAATAAAACAGAAAATGTTTGTTTTACCTGAAGATTGTTTGTGGTTTTCAAAAAAAGCTAAAACAAACAAACAAAAAACAAACAAACAAAAAAACACAAAAAAAATCCCAAACCCTTTTGAAGCACGTAAAAAATTCCTTATCGCTGGAGCTGAGCGCGGGGGCTCTGGTTTGGTTTTTGGCTGGACCGATGCAGCGTCACTAGGGTAGGCACCTTAACAAAGAGGGAAAAATCTCTCGGCAGCGATCGCCGCCTCGGCGGGGGCGGCGGGTGATCGCTGCTGCTTACGTGTTTTGGCGTCGCTGCCAAAATTGAGGCGTAGCATCTGCGCCCTCCTTTAGTTTCACCTGCTGTCTTAGATTTCCCGGTCTTAACCTTGCAGCTACGTGTCTGTAGTTCATGGGGAGAATCACTGGGAACGTGTGTCTCCGTTTTCATCGTGACAGCGTGACAGACCGGCCAGCGTGAATCAACCACTGCCCTCTGCTGCCGTCAGCCAGCTCTGCTCCTGCCTGCGCCGCAGGCTCGGGGCTAAAAGGGCTTCTGGAGCAGAACCGCATCGCAGCAGGGAGAGGTGAGGTGTTCACGAATCAGCCTGGCTTTGCCGGTGGAAGTCGATGCTGTGGCCTTCCAAATGGGTGATGCACGTAGTAAGTGACAGTAGACATCACAACTGAGCAGGGATGGACGGATTCCCACCGCGGTGGCGTGTGAAAACGTGGCAGCCTTGTCAGGTTGCTGACGTGGTCTTTTTAATGTGACGACCAATGGAGAGCATGGGTGTGTACCGTTCTTGCGTGCTTCACCGCATGAACTGCAGCGGTAGAGGGTTAAACGTACAACGGGGGTGTTGCTGGGGTTATCCCATTCTTCCTCGCATAGTTGTACCTTCAGTCATTCCAATGCCGTTACCCGCTTTGGAGTAGCTGTGCAGCTGTTAATGCTCCATTTTATGGCAGGTATGCTCTGGTTGACCACCAATGTTTTAGATAATGAACCAGAAAAAAGGGTTAGGGAGGATGATGGAACCCCAAGAATGGAACATATTCAGGTGCACGTTGCCCAGAAGGGAGGAAGTGTTGTGCCGTGATAGCCACAACCGTTCCTGCTGCGGCTTGGAGGCACCCTCTGCCTCCTTGGCACCATCTCCTATGTGTGGGCTTTTGCCACCCTTTAGGATGGGACCCATCTATGCTGATGGTACCTTCCTGGCTTCTGCTCTTGCTGCGTGGTGTGGTGAGAGACCACCATCTGCCTGCAAAGGGAGAGCACGAAGTGGGGGTAAGTAGACATGCGACGATGTCCCTTCTCAGATGCAACGATGTTCCTTCTCAGACTGCGACCCCTTGGACAGGCAGAAATTCCAGGCTCTTTCCAACGTCTTTCTCCATTCTTTCTGTCTTAATTACTTTACCGTGGAAAGTGCGTTGAGCTCTTTCTGCAGTG
>NW_010526192.1:31033-34064 GCF_000687285.1 Phaethon lepturus | reverse complement strand
TGCTGAGGGTGGGAGTTTGCGACGGGGTCCTCAGGCTGCACAGGTGGGTGGATGGAGAGCTGTGGAGCTGGGCTGTTAATGAGCGACCTTTTTTTGTGGGGGTTCAGGAAAATAGGAGCAGGTACAGGAAAAGAAGATAAAGGCTTATGGCACATGAACAAATGTCATAGTGTGACAAGTTCAGGAATACGATGTGGTCTGTTCCTCAAGGCAAAGAAAGCTGGAAGACTTCATATGATGTAAAGCGGAGATAACTTATTGGGCTTATTTACATTTTGTAGCTTCCATATATCTAATAAACGAAGGCCAGTTTTTCAAAAGCCTAACAGCAGATGTATTTTCTAATCCTGAATCTCTGGGATTTGCCTGTTCTGCTTATAGGTGTGTAAGCTTGGTTTTATAGGACTGATTAAAATATTACGCACGTTTCTGAAAGAGTTGCAGCAGCAGGTTCGCATTTTGAGAGCTTTGCCCATGGTTAGAATGATGTATTGTGCTGTCACTAGGAATCTGATGGAAAAAGGATCACTATCTTTGGAAAAAAACAACCCTAAGCATTGAGGCATGGTCCTACAAACGCTAAGCAGATGTTTAATGAGGCCTAACCTGACTAATACTAAACTCATCAGGCCACTTTCGCAAGTGCGGTTACGCTGTGCCTCGAAGCTACGCACGGTTATGGGATTTGGAAGCCCACCAGAGAACTTGCCCCATATGGACCTTGGCAGGAGCACAAGCCAAGGGCTAATAACTACAAAGATAGAGTACCTGGCATGGTACATCTTGGTGATTCAAAAAAGCTGGAGGCTGATAGAGTATAATGGGGGAGTATCACTTTATGCTTCTGGTTTTTGTACTCTTCCCATGGCTCCTAGCCATCGTTGGAAGTAAATCCTGCGTTGGATGGCTCTTGGGTCCTGGTCTGACCACGCTGGTGCTCAGTCCGTAGAGCTTGCATCACCCTTCTGCCTGTCTGCAGCGCTGCAGGAGAGCATTTCAGAGTCCCCAGCATCCCTCTTAGAAAGGAGGAGAGGCTTTTGATGCTGAAAAATAGATTTTTTTCCCATTCTCATCTCTTGTTTAAGATGGCTTCACTGTCCTTGAGGGGGCTGAGTTTCCAGCTCTCCGCATGTCCCTGGCTAGCAGAGCCCTGCTTTGGTAGGACTGGATGAAGCGGTTTAAGACTTGGCCCACTGTTTTCCCTGGGAATTCTGCCTGAGCAGTTTGTGAGTAAGGATGTAGGCATTTGTCCACAGGATGGCTGTAACCAACCAAGCAAACATCTTTTAAAAGTTAAAGGAAAATTCAGAGGTGACGTGCAAGGAGTCAATATTCTTGCTTCCCCCCCCGCCCCTTCATTTTGTGTTGTAGGAAGGTTGGAAGTAGTTATTTTAGGTCTTCTTTTCTTTTTTTTTTAATAGCAGAAATACGCTATCGGTTGTTGGTTTTGCTTGGAGGTCTCCTTGAAAAACTAGTAAACCTTTGGGGAGAGCGAGCAGCTTTTTTCAGCTCTCAGGTGGAGGTCAGTAGACATTTTGGAGTTTGCTCCCAGGTATGCTCCAAGGGATGGTGCCGAATGGGTGTTGAGAGAGTTATAAAACTCCTGCCTGTGCTGAACTCTTGCAGAATGCTGACCGAGTCCGTAGTCATCTGCAGAGCTTGGGTTAGACCAAACCTGGGTAAAATGAGAATACGCAGAGGTGCAGATAGGCCCCGATATACCACAAAGACACGAAGGGTGGGCGTGAGGGTAATTTTCAAGCCAAGCTCAGAGCCAGGAGCAAATGGACTCTGAGAATAGCCTTCCCTTAAAAACTGAGTCTGAGAATGAAATCTTTAGGTATGGCTGCATTCCGGATATATTACAGCGATAAAAGTGCATTTTTTTAGCTGAGCTCGGAAGCTGCCAACTGACACGATGCCAGTTCTAGATGCCTGCCATTAACCTTAAAACAGTCTCACATTGTTGGATTAATGAGTCACCCTTGTATCAACACAGAGACAAGCCAAGCATATTATTTCTTCTGAGGGAAATTACTGGAAAAGACAATTCCTTCTTTTTTAAATTCCCACTTTACCTCCAGGTTTGGCATCCAGTAGCCAGCTTTGACTTTCCTCTGCAGCAAGCTGTGAGGTTGGGCTGGGGTTGTGCGAGGGAATGAGACCAAACCTGGGTTGGGGACAAATTTGCCTTCCTAAAATATCCTCTGATGTCACGGCTCCTGGGTGTGGAGCACGATCGGGTTTTTGGAAGAGGACGAGGACAGACTGGGACTTCTGCTGGGAAGAAAATAAACAGAGAGGAGAAGTCTTCCATTGATTGGGTCTCCCGAGGAATTAGACAGGAATTTGCTTCATGTCCCTGCATATTTTTCTCCTTACCTCTAATAAGGTTGAGTTAGGAATTTTAAGCCTCTGGTTCCTTACCAAAAATCAACCCTTTTTTTTTTTTTTTTTTAAGAAGCACAAGGACTAACCAGACTGAGGGCGGCAGTCCTAACAGGCGGTTTGCCTCTGGGAAACTCTGGGCAGCTTTATAGTCTGAGGACAGGTTTGAAGGGGAAAAAAAAGAATTAAGCCCAGTGCTAGTTGGGGGCTGGCGGTGGTGACGGGGTAGGAAAACTTTGCGCATGGGCCGGTTCACCTCCGCTGGGCGGGAGCGCAGTGACGCCTTCCCCTTGCCCAAGGACACGTCCACGGGACGTCTTTTTGCTGGGAGAAGGTCGGCGTTCGCTCACTGGGAGCGTGGCGCGACGGGAGGGTCGCGGGGTCTTCGGACGTTCCTCCGCGTTAAGTTTGCGTTCGACCTGCAACTCCCGGCGCCTCGTTCCTAGAGGCTGTAATTGCCTCCGAGCGGTCCCACCGCTGCCTCCGGGTCTGCCTGCTCCCGGATGCTTTAGGGGAACGCGGAAACCCTCCACAACACACCTACTTGTACAGCTGTATCCTACGGGACGCGTTTCTTCCTGCCCGCAGCTGGTGCATCTGTACGCCGCGCGCAAACGTCATCTTGATCTAATATTTGTTTGGG
>NW_010526192.1:30146-31017 GCF_000687285.1 Phaethon lepturus | reverse complement strand
CCTCTGTACTTCCAGTAATGAACTCGGGGCGACTTCCCTCATGCATTCACCTTCGAAATATGCGCTCATCTTGAGTGCACGCTTCCCAGCCGTGTCTCCGCTGCGAAGCAAACGCAGCGCTTTGCCCAGGAAACGAACGCAAGGGGAAGCCCTTTCCCGTGTGTCCGGAGCTCCCTGCGAAGGCTCCGGCGTGAAGGCGTGTGTTGCGTGCAGCGGGGGTGGCGGCTTCCCCTCTCTCGTGCCTGAAGCACAGATCGCGGTGTGCTCAAAGGAGGGTCGCGGAGGTTTCGCGGTGACGTGCGCAGCTGGGACGCGGCTGCGCCCCGCTGGGGTTTGGGGAGCGGGTTTAGGGGCTGTCGGTGCTGGGTGATGCTGTCACCATTCAAAACCACGTGGAGCACGTCATGGCTCTCCTCCGGGCGCTCGGAGCGCGCAGCCGTCTCGGCTCCGACTCGCACGTGGGAGCATCCACGTAGCAAAAACCGCCCGTCCCGCTGGGAAGCATCGTCCGGCGGTGCCAAAAAGGCTGACGACTCATTTCTCAGCCAAGGGTGGCCCCACAGAACTGGGGTGGGGAGGTGCTGGCAGGGCGCCGTCTGCCCCAGGGGTTGGGGAACGGCCTCTTCGGGGACGTGAGCCGAGCGCTTGCACACAAGCCTCACACAAGCCTCCTGTCCAGGAAGGAAGATGGGGAGGACGTTTCAGAGAAGCTGCCTCCTTGCTGGAGCCGAGCTGGCTTGCCTGGTCTTCAGTTTTGGGCCCCTCACTGCAAGAAGGACGTTGAGGTGCTGGAGCGTGTCCAGAGAAGGGAACAGAGCTGGGGAGGGGGCTGGAGCACAAGTCTGACGAGGAGCAGCTGAGGGAACTGGGG
>NW_010526192.1:12962-30005 GCF_000687285.1 Phaethon lepturus | reverse complement strand
GCCAGGGGAGGTTTAGATTGGATATTAGGAAAAATTTGTGCACTGAGAGGGTGGTCAGGCATTGGAACAGGCTGCCCAGGGAGGTGGTGGAGTCGCCATCTCTGGAAGTGTTCAAGAAACGTGTGGATGTGGCACTTCGGGACTTGGTTATGGGGACATGGTGGCGCTGGATTAATGGTTGGACTTGATGATCCTGAAGGTCCTTTCCAACCTTAGTGATTCTGTGCTTCTGTGTTCGGGCTGGTGGGCAGGAGGGCAGCTGGGCTCAGCCGCCGCTCGGCGTGCCGAGGGAGGGCGGGGAGCCGTGCTGTACGTTAAGGCTATGTTAGTATTAGCAAGTTCCATAACAAATCATATTTTCTCTTGACCTTTCAGTTTCTGGAAACGTAGACACAATAAACAAACGTGGAAGGGATGAGCTTATGCTGAAATGTGAGGATATAGCAGAGTGGAAAGTATAAAGCAAACAAGGAAGCAATTAAGTGCACAATGAAGGGAATTAACCAATATGCAATCCATTACATATTTATTTATACTCAGAGGCATAACTAATAATAAACATAGGATTTCCACAAAGGAAGCAGTCTCTCTTCCCTATTTTCAACAACCTTATGGAGCTGCGACGGTTCTAGATGGCGAAATTCCTTCTATCGCCATCTCCGTTTCCCGGTTCTTCCCTGCAGCGTGGCTTTTATAGCTTTTGTCTGGGTTTACCGAGCGCCTGGGAAGCCTCTGGAGCGGCTCCTGTAGCATCTCGGAGCAGAGGCAGTTATTGCCGTCAAAGAGGGGTTTTTGCGCAGAGCGTAGCGGGCTGGAGTCCTGCTCCGCGCCGGAGCTTCCGGGCACCGTCGTACTACAAATACTGAACAGTCGTCCGTGCGAGCGCCGGCTTCGCCACGGGCAGGCGAGAGGATTGACCTGGATTTTGCCAAACCAGTTTCCTGAGGAGCAGCTCACGGCGTGTTTTGGACCCCGTGGGCCTGACTTGGTGGAGGGAGTCAGGGAGAAGAGAGAGTTTTTCTCTGGGCTGTCTGCAAGTGGCCGATTTGCAATACGGCATACGAGTCCAAGCCACCTCAATGGATCTACTGAAGTGCTTTAACGCTCGCCGTGAGTTTGCTGAATTGGGCCTTTGAACAGGTAGGTGATTTTTGGAGCTTGTGAGTACCCACAATGACTCTACCGAAAATTTTGGCCGCTCGGCAACTCTGAAAGTAAAGGCACTTTGGAAGTGCATGAAAACGTGTGTGGAGATCCAGGTGGACTTACCTGCTGGTAGCAACTGTCACAGATAAGATAATGCAGAGCCTTGCAGTGCGTGAACCCTTCGCACGGCTGCTCCGGTCACGAGCCGGAGTCCGTCTGTCCGTCTCGCTGTAAAGGTTGCTGCGCACGTGCCTCTGCTTGGAAACCTTTCCAAGTCCGTATTTTGCTACCTCTGGGGTCACGTAAAGTGGGTTCGAGGCACTTTTCCCCTTCGTCGCTGCCATTTTGGCTGGCGTAGGGCTGTTTGTAGGCACGGCCCGTGTGCCTGCATCCCCACAACGTCAACCCCGGCATCACCGCGTCCGTGCTGTGATGGCGGACCATCACCCGGCAGGACGCTCCATGGCAGAGCGGTGCCGTCGGCGCGGTGCCGGAGCAGGCAGCGGGCTGGTGTTCCTGCAAGGAGCACGGCATCTGCGCATCCTCGCGCGGCAGCCAGAGCCCAGCGCTGCCGGCCCCGCGCAGGATGCTAATGCGGCGCAGAATTGCCCTCTTAACGGTCGGGTCTGGATATTATTATACAAAGCAAAATAAATTGCGATCCCTAATCTTGGTTTATTTATGGATCCGGCTTTAGCTGTTAAAACCCTTATTTCAGATGCGATTAGGGTTCCCTTTTGTCATGAAGGGGTATTGGCACCAGCCTGTCTCTTTGGATGATTCTCTTGTGGCCCCGGCGCTCCTGGCTCCTTTGACGTACGCGGGTGTGCGGCGCTTTGAGTCTCCTCCCTGATGGGCTGCCATCTTCTCCAGGGGAAAGTGGACAGACCGGGGTGACAAATGGTTTACGAGGTTATTCCTTATTTTGCCCACGATCCTTTTGGAGCTGTGCATCGTGTGATATTTATGTTGCTTTGGGGAATAATTAATTTGTATAAAACTCGGGAGATGCAAAATGTTATGGAGGGGCTCGTTAGTGCTAGATGCTGTTATTAATTCTTTATTATTTAAATTGTTGTCGTTCTGTCGTCTTTCGCAGTCTACGGACAGGATCGTGGTTTCCAGCTAAGCACAGCAATCTTGTGAGGAACACAGTTAATGCAGCGTTGGGGTTGGCATCGTAAACACTCAACGTAGTCATGAACATATGGGGGAATTATGATGGAGGGTTTTTTTCACCTCATTTGCCAATTAGTAAAATGCCTCAGTAGATGTTGCTGGAATGTTTATGTGTTTTTCTCCTCTGAGTTTAGACAAAGTACGGAAAACATCACGGTCCGGTCGCTTTTAAGCCGTTATTAAGGAAATGGAAAAGAGGGGGACATGAAAAGATCAAGTCCGTAGAGTGCTACTTGTTCTAACATCTTCAGCTCTTCGTGTGATGAGCTGTGGCTGCTGCAGCGCACGAGTGTCCAGGCACTTCAGTCTCTTTTATTTATTTACCCTCCCGACACGCTTCTCAGCCTGGGAGGTGCTGCCGTTTTACGGACGGAGAGCGGAGATGTGGCAAAGAAAAAAAATAACTCTGTTACTTAGCAAGTTGGTAACGGAGGAGGATTCCAAGTCCCAGGTCAACTTCTTACCTCTCTGGACCTCGTAAATCCCTGGTGAGCTCCTCCTGGGGTTCTCCTTGGCTGTGTGTCTCATGCCTCTCTCCTGCAGGAAGTTTTTGGTGTGTGGCTCGTTGGGTCAGGTTCCCTGCTTGCTCCAGGCAGGTATGATACTTCCTAGAGGTGGACCCAAAACTGTACTTTGATCCACACACCCCTGAACTGGAGAGAAAAGGAAGGCCAGACTGCGCTGCTGAACGAAAGAGCTGAACCAAAGCCTTGGATCCTCATACCCCTGAACTTCGGGGAAATTCAGATTTGCAGCTGAATGTTGTGGTTTGGGCTCATCTTGAATATTTGCCTTCTGAGCCCCTGAAAACAAAAACAGCATTTGACTTTCAAAGCGGTGGAGAACTTGAATCAATTTTCTAGTTCTTTCCTCTGTACAACGCCACGCAGCTTTCCGAGGGGTCAGTGGAAGTTATGTCTGTAGCAAAGAGAGCAGAGGCTCCTACCTCGAAGCTGCGCGTTGCCAGCAGGATGTTAGGATGCCTTGACTGCAAATTTTGAATTGATAACGAGAATCTGTAGCCAAGGTTTCAGTCCGTAAAAGCACATACCTTACCCTGTGTGCGCTTTGCCCCCCGCTGTAGAGCACCAGAGAGCGCGTTAACGAAGATCCTTGTGACCGAACGCTACGTTCTGCACCTGGACTATGTCCATTCTGCGTTTTTATTTACTAACTTCAAAATCACAGTGTGTCGTTTGTCTGAGCACGAGTACGGTGGTGTGCGATGGAAACGTCCACGTCTCGGGAAGTCTCCAATGAGAAGTGACCGTACGGTAACGCAGAGGCAATGCAGGCGGGGGCTCGGGGGGAGATGCTCTTCCCTGGATGCTCCGTCTGTGCTCTCCGGAGCTGCCTCCAAAAAGTCACAGCTTTTTCTGCTCCCCCCTTGTTTGGTTACACATGGGGCTGTTTCAGCTCAGCTCCGAGAGCACCACAAACCACAAAATGATGGAGGGGAGAGAAGTTAATACCCGAGTTCAGGGAACGTGGAGCAGCTCAGGAGCTTGGTAACGCACTATGTGGAGTCTTCCAAGGTTAGCATCCAGCCCGTGACCGAATTGCCCGGATGGCTGATGAGGGTTTGGTAACTTGTGGAAACCGGGGTGGTGGATCTCAGTCGCCGGCATGGCGGAAAAGACGCTCACGCAGCAAAAGCTGCTACCATGAGTGGTGTAACTGGTAAACGTGCTGGTAACCTCAACAGAAAGGCTGAAACCCGACCCACATTTCTGAAGGGGTTTCTCCAGGAAAAAGGCTTGGAGAGGAAGCGCGTAATGCCAGTGTGAATCTGGAGCTTACTTCAGATTTGCTTCAGTTATTAAATTACTTTACTGCTGGATTTTTAATGTGCTTTATTTTGAAACTTCAGAGAGAGAGTTGTCATCTCCACCCAACCTCGTTCAACCAGACGACAAGTGTGCTTCAACGAGAGGTCATGGCTTGCATTCCTCGATGCATCGGCGTTGAAGATTTTCCTCGGGAAGCTACAGCAAGCTCTTACCTGGCAAGAGAAAATTTGGAGAATGTGTGATATAAAACAACGTAGCGGAAGTTTGAGCAATTATTTAGCAGCTGGAAATTAAGAGGAGCCAATAGCAGGTGTTTTGTGCAAACAACTCCAGACTTTTTGGGGAAAGTGCTCCTCTTTTGGGGGAAGTGCTCCTCTTTAGCATGTGCTGGTGTGGCATTTTTGAGATGCTTCCCCTCTGTGGTTAAGCAGGGGGTAGGTCTCCTTTGCGGGAGATCTCCTGGAGCCTCAGTGGAAGCCGCTGAGACGTCACAGCGGCGCAGTGTTGGCACCGCAGAGACGCCCCTGCAAGCGTGCGAGGGCTGCCAGCGCGGCTGTGGCAATGGTTTGTATCTTTTCGGTCGCAGAGGCAAAGCCTGGGTCGAATTTGCACCTTTGGGCCTTGCCCGTCAGCAGCTGCTCTGCTTTGCTTTCCCCCGTGACCGGGTATGGTCTTCCTGATTTAGAGCAGACCATATTAAACATCCAGCTTGTCCTCTGTCAGTATATGAGGTAAACGTATCGCCCACTTGTTTTTGTGGCAATTATCCTTTTCCTCTTTTTTTTTTTTTTTTTTAATTTTTTTTTTTTTTACATAATTATTTTTGATTGTCATTTTTTGACAGTTTCTTGGCTGGGGTGTGCTGCAGCTGCCCTCATTAGGGGCTGTGCCAAACACAATCTTTTTGATATTGAGTATTACGGGGCGGCTGCAGCCCCAGATGGCATGTGCAGTAGCAATTGAATCCAATTACATCTGTGTAATGCTTTTTAAATTGAAAGCCCGGTAGGAGAGAGACGCTGAGCTCCTCGCCATCTAAGCGACTTGACTAGGTTTTCTCCTAGGACTTGACATATCGGGAATCGGAAAGAAGGGGCTGTCCGTGTGGATTAAGCTGAAAACAGACTAACACCGCATGGGGTTTACATCCCGCTTCTCCACGTGTAACGCCCCCGTCCCTGCGCGTCGCGTAGATGCGCGGTAGCATTGCACCCATTTTGCAGGTGAGGAGAGGTGAGGCAGAGAGTAGTGGTGAACAAGCTTGACCAAGATTAGCACCCTGTTGAGGGTGATGTCCCTGTCATCAGGCTGGCATGGCACCAGGATGTACCTCTCGCGGGACTCAATCCCACTCCTTGTCAACCCCCCCTAAATTTTCAGACAAAGATGATATTTTGGTTTATTCTCCTCTACTACACTGTTGTATCATCTTGTTTGGGCTATTATTAAACACTAAATGATCTGCAGTTAACGAGTAAGACAATTATAGCTAAAAAGCCCCTGAGGGTGCGAGAAGCTTTGGTGAGATGCGTTGGCCCTGGGTCATGGGGAAACGAGCACACTTCGCTTGGCTTTACTTTGTTGTTGCCCAAAATGTGCATTTATTGAGACTTTTCAGGAATGTGACGTTGTCTGCAAAGCATGATTCATTGTTTAGGTGGTGGTGGTGAATGTCTTCAAGCATGTCTTGTCTTATGCACAGTGGATGTGGAGCATATTTTATTCCTTTCCTCCCTGCCGCAGATCTGAAGGCTGCTATTGCATCTTTCTTCAGCTGCCGTCTTTTCCTTCTGGCAAAAGCAACCTCAGTCCTTCCAGTCTTCTTTCGTCGGCCACATCCTTGCTCTCTGCTCTACATACTTTAAGGCTAGAAAAGTCTAAGAGGTGATTTATCGTCCTGTACAGACAGAATTGCATCTCATTACCTCCTGCTTGGAAGTGTGATTTTATTTTATTTTTTTTCCCCCCACTTGTGTCCTCGAGCTATCGCACAACCGCCGTAAGCCGATGCTGCTGGCAAAGGAACGGGGGGCTGCGCTGGGAACCGCTGCTCTGAGCCACCCGTGGGCAGCCCACACAGGTGCCGACCAGGGACTAGAGAATAGGCGTTGGGGGAAAAACAGAGGAAAATGGGGCTGAAGGATTAGCGTTGGTTATTTCTGCGTATTGTGGGGATTTTGGAGAGGAGCCAGGGGTTTGCTGGCACCGCGTGCCCCTGTAACGGCAAGCGTCCTCTGGGAGCAGAGGAGGGGGGAAACCGGGGGAAAGTATTTGGGGGGGCCCGTTGCTATCGCGGTCAAGCTGAGCCTTATCGTAGCGTCGGTGACGCCGGTTTCCGCGTCCCCTGCGTGGGCTGGCGTCACAGTTACCAACTGGGATGGTCAGAAGTGATTTACGAACGCGGCCCAAACACTCGCAGGAACAAAAAAAAATGCCGAAGGGAACCGGTACGGCCGCGGGCGGAAGGCAGGAAAGATGCTACGCGTCTGGCAAGCCCGGCTGCTTGTTTGCTCCTGCTTTGCATTAAGCTATTTGCTGCGACTTAAAAAACCAAACAAACAACTCTGCCTGCTGAGGCAAACCGAGAAGAGGATGTTGGAAGGGGGTTTGTGTCTCGGAGCCAGTGCCTGCCCTCGGGGAGCCCAGCATCTCGGGGTCCTCAGCGCCGGGTGCAGCCCCGGGGTCGCCGGCTCAGCCGTGGCAAAGCTGAGCTGCTGCAACGTGTTTTGCGTTAAATGTTCTTTTCGTCCCGTGCAGAAGACGTGGATGTGTATGAAGTTGATTGCGTGTACATGCCGGGTTTGTTTCTTTTTTTCATTTAGATCACATTTTTTAGACGTTAAGGCTTTTGGATTTTGTGAGGAAGGCGTTCTCATGGTGGTTGAAACCTTTTCTTCACTGGAAATTCTCCTAAATCTTACTCAAAAATGTATATGAAAGAACCTAATAGTTGAAAGCAAAGCAAACCATTTTTAGCAATCCAAGATGCATTTATAACATTTTTTAATTAGCTGAAAAATTTGAGGGAAATTATTTCCAGTCACTGGACATTTTTGAGTGTATGATCTCAAGAGGTTGTCAACAAATAGTAGCTCTTCTCTTGGTACTGCAGTTGCATCGGGGATTTCCAATCCCAAAGGTTTCAGATGCAATTCAGTCAAAGCTCTGAATTTCTAATGCTTTTTCTGAAGTGTTTAATGTGAAGAGTTTCTGAAGCTCCGCCGCAATTGTTCCCCCATTAGCAACGAAACCCAACGTGTTCTCTGAAGCAACCAAAACTGAGGGTGCGGAATCATCCTTAGTGTAGGGTGATGCTGGTTGTCAGCAGCGAGGAGCACCGTGAGCCCAGGTCAAAGCAAGTTTGTTCCCATCTCAAGCGGACACCCTCCTGGCATGGCCAGGGACATAGGGCAGAGCCATAATGCAAAATTGAAGCAAATTGAAGCAAAACCAGTTTGTAGATCACTCGGAGGTGGCTTCAAGAAGTAGAATGAAGACCTGGGGGCGTTGCCTCCATCTCCACCTGCAGTGGTACAACTTGAGGTGTCGGCACCCCAACGCCCATAGCTAGCAGCAAGAACGTGCTCCTCCAAACGCAGGGGCAGGATTTCATCCCTGCCTTCTGCTCATCTCCAAGGGGTGTCCAGTGATAGCCAGAGGTTCCTGCCCGTGGAGCAGCCATGGGGCGGGCAATGGGTCTGCAAGCCAGGGACTGAGTCGGAGGAGGTTTCACGTTGGCAATTGACCCAGTTTTGCCATGCACTGGATCCGTCACAGGGAAAACTACCTCGCCCAAGGCTCTTTGGAATGGTTGAGCTCCGGCGCTTTGCAAGGTAAACCTTCATCCCTGCTGTTGTCCCCACAGATGCATGGGGGGAAGAGCCACCTGGGTGAGTCGCAGGGGCAGCAAGCTGAGCCCTGTGGGGTGGTGCTGCTCCCCAGAAGCTCCCTGGTGGTTGTTTTTTTGACGTCTCACTGGTTGTGGGGGGTCAGTGGGTAGGTAGGAGCTGTGCTTTGAGAAACCAGGATTGTTTGCAGCCATCAGCTCCCTTCCCGGTGCTGTTCTCCAGGACAAACTCAAGCTCGTAAATCTACTCAGCAGGGAGCATTTGTGCTATAAACTAATTAGGCAAGTGGTCAAATACCACAAACACCTTTGCCCTCATTAGAGACCAATAACAATCCTGAGTAGGTGCTGAAATGACTCATTAAGAATGAGCAGGGCCTCCTCTCTGGGATATGGGCTACAAAAACAAGCCAGCAGCCCAAGGATGCAGGAGGCCATGACACTAATTTGGTGTACTGCTAATGATTTAAGTGTCAATTAGCTTGTCCAATGCTTTGTGGAATTCCTGGGCTTGTGGGCTACAAAGCCAAGGCGTGGAGATGGCGGGATGTATTTGTATTTGCCGTGGAAATGAGGAATTTGGCAGTTTGGTGTGGTAAAGAGCTTCTTTCCCTCCTCTTCACCTGCCCTGACGCCGTGTTGACGTGGTGCCATTCTCCTTTTTCTGAAATCTTCTTCCCATCACTCCTTTTGGTTTTGCGCTCTATCGCATTGTCCTTGAAGGCCTCGGTGCTGCAACCCTGTCTTATTTTAAAGGATTTGGGTGGAAACCAGAGTCAGGGTGGGCACTCCTCTCCAGTCACTTCTTTTTTTCCTGCTGTTTTCCAGGAAAAAAAATTTTCATACCCAGCGGTGTCATTGTGGTGTCTGGAGGTGCCTCATGAATGAGAGTAAGCATAGAAATAAACTGGGAAACGTCCCCCAGACAAATTACCCTTTTCCATATTGCTGAAGCAGAGCTGAAACCAGTCATTTTTTTCTGCCCTTGTGATGTCACAAGTGGTTTCAGGCTTGCTCAGGTAATACTGGCTGGGAGATCAGCAGCACCAGTTCCGGACCCAGTTGCATCTCCTGCATTGCCTGTCTTCAGACTTCAAGAATAATTCAGGCAGACAGCCCTCAGACACGCCACGAAACACAGTTCACGCTGCCTTGAGGCAGGGGAACCAGATCTGTCTTTCTCAAACTTTTTAGTTGAAGGACTGCTACACCATTTAAAAAAAAAAAAAAATTCCAAGATTTGCAGATTTGTGTAGTAGCAATTGCCAGGAGGCAGTGCCCATGCAAGCAGTTGCTTTTTAGAACCACCAGAAATGAAACTAGGTTTTGAATGCCTATTTGGTATTTGAGTTTATTATTTGGGTTTGCTTTTTTTGCAGGAGCAGGACCGCATCTGTACGTGTATTTTTCTTGCAGTTGTTTTGCATGATACTGGTCATACATGGACCCCCAGCTGGGAGCTGCTAGGCTGTGTGATTTTTTTCTTGACCTTTTCGTGTCCGATTTTGATGCGACCTCCAAAAAAATCAGTGGTACTGAAGTGAGTTGGAGGTGCGTCCCGTGAATGTGTCTGTTTCCCACCACAGATTAGAGTCTTGTATTTGTGGTACGCAATCAAGATGTTGCAACTAGTTTGGAGTTTAGATTTCTGGCATGTTAACGTACGGCCAAGATGTGCAAGAAAGATAACACAAAGCAGCGTCAAGCTAGTGAGAGGGAGACATAATACAAAAAAAAAAGGCTCAGAGTGATGAATTTTCTGTAGTGATTACCGAGAGTGGCAAAGAAAATTAACTTTGCTTAAGCCAGGCAGAAATTCCCAGTTTCTTCTGCACAGACATGTCCTCACCAGTTTCTCCAGTGGAGCAGAAAGCGCTAGCAGCATTCCTTGGATGCCATCTAGGGAGGGATGTGCGAAAGGGTCGTTACTTTGCGCGTGAGATTCTGTGTTTGCCCGGGTTGCGTGTCACCGGGAACGACACGGAGCAAATGGCAAATTCCTTATAAAAGTGGTTTTGTGGAGGGGTAAAATGTACAGCTGCAGCCAATTCCAGATGTGTGATGAGGAAGGACTTATCTCCCCCACCGTCCCTCTGACTTGAATGCTTTTAAATACCATTCTCCAGCTCTAAGGTTCACCCCGAAAGGCCTGTTAACACTTCCACACAGATGTGTTTGGGTGCTGATGGGTCCCTGATTCATTTGCTTTAAAAGCAAAAACTCGCTTGCAGCTGGTTGAAAAATCAAGGGAGACATTTTGTAGAAGTAATAATAATGTTCAATGAAGAAATCCCTCGTGGATTTTCTCAACCTTTGCTGCTTAATGAACCAACTGATTCAGCCTGTAGTGTTGAAATAATCCTTCCAAGGACATTAAAGCACGGTCCCGTTAAGTCAGGAGAAAGGTTTTACTGCAGAACTTTTGTTAATGAACCAAGATTTTGTTGTCAAAGGAAGAAACGGGGCTTTCTCTGACCTGGCTTTTAGGTGGCGGTGAATTCATTTAGATTTCTTTCCCTGCATTTTGGGCTGACACCTAATCATCAAGATAGTTTGAAATGTTTTTTTCTCTTCTTTTTTTATTAGCCAAGGGACAATGGAGAGGTTTGTAGAAGGGAAATCCCCCGAGTCCCGTTGAATACAAACACAACACCTCCTTCAGTTCAGGAAATCCCTGACCTGCTTTTTTTTTTCTTTTTTTGAGGCGGGGAGAATATTCTGGGGAAAAAAAAATCACAGCGTGTTTATTGTATTTTTAAACCCTTCCCCAGGCATCTGCCTTTGGCCGCTTCTAGTGACAAAATACTGAGCTAGATGGACCTTGGAAAGCCGTTATTATAGTCTGTGTCAATCAGGTTGTTCTTATGGCTTTTAAACAGTGTTATAGAAGCGCTGAGGGACAATCGCACAGAGGTTCTTCTGTCATCGTCGTCATCCTGCTTTTGTTCTTGCTGTTTTTCTGGCAACCTCTTTGCTTTTAACTGGCTTTTCCTCTGACTGTGGTACCACTAGCCTTTCTGAAGAGGTCAGTCTTGGATGGGCTAACGCTGTGCACAGCTGCTTTCCTGGGGTTTTATCTCCCACCCTCCGGAGCACTCCTGAGGATGCTCAGGCCTCCAGTGTTCTGAGTCCGTTCCTCCTGGGTACCGCTGCGGCCAGAGCAGTGTCAGCTCCATCACGGAGCACTGCAAACCTTCTCTGGATTTCCAGATGAAGGCTTTCCTATCAACGTGCCCTTTAATTGCTCTTCTCCCAAATCCACGAAAAGGGACTTCAGCGAGTAACAATTGTGTGTGGGAGGAATTGACTTGTGTCAGGAACCCCCTTGATTTGAATGGCAATGCTGAGGTCTGAATCGGCAGCAAAGCGCCGCGGTATACGTGTTCAAGACCTTCACAGCAAATTCAAAAGCTCTGGGTCCACTTAGGACCCTTGGAATACTTGCAGATTTAGTTCACTATTCACTAGAGATCCCCTCGCAGAATACAAATGGGGATTTCAGTTGAAAATCCTTTCCATGTTGAAGCCAAAGACAAAATTCCCTTTCCCTTAGGTAGGACCCTGATTTCCAGCCCTGCAAAAGACTGTGTTTGACCTCTGCCTACCTTAGAGCATCCAGGAGGTGAAGAAAGCTGGTCCATAGTGAACCAGACGAGCGGTAGGTAAAGCCTGTTAGCAGAGAGGCACTCGGCGTAGACAGCATTATCCTTGTTCCCATCAAAGCCATCTGGCTCTCAGTTGCCAAACCAGTGCCAAGCCCCAGTGACCTTTCAAACTCATCACTGCGCTTAGAAGATTTACAGTGGAAAAAAGCTACTTCTTGTGAGGAAACTCTTGCTCCTTCCTCCCAGGAGAGCATCTAGCCGCAATGACTCATACGTTCATCGTCCTGGCTTCCCGTAACTGCCCGACAGTGGCTACAACGCACAGGCCTGGGGAGAATCCGTGCTTGCTTGCCTCTGAGATAGGGTGATGTAAGCTCCTGCTCTGGCTTCTCCCGCCTTTCCAGACTGTTTGAAGTTCAAAGCTTTAGTCTCGTCGCTCCGTCACCTACCAGGCCAGCGCTGGCTCAAGCACCAGCTTGCCTTTCCTGAAGCGATGCCATTTGAATAGCGCTCTGGAATGACGAAGGTCCCAGAGTCCCGGAGGAAATGGAGGTGAAGCTCACTGACAGTCGGGACGCGAGTTTCCAGAAGATCTGCCTAAGTCACTGTCTGCCTGTTTTCAGCCAGAGCTGCAAACCACATTTAGCATTTGCGTTGGAGCTGTCATGAAGATTTTCATTTCAGGTTGCCAAGATGTTCTCTACAAGGTGCTGGTACCCTGCAGGGTGACCCTTGGAGAAGAAATTCTGTTATTCTGGGATAAATGGAAAAATAAGTACACTGAAGTCAGGAGGGAGTCTACTGCTTCTCAAGTAAAAGAGGAGCTGAAAAATAAACTGGAGAGATGGGTCCAAACCCTGAAGTGGCATTGGATTCAGATTTCAAACACCTCAAAAATCCGTTAAGTGGATTTGTACGTGAGCCCCATTAAAATGTTCAAGGTCTCTCGGAAAACTGGGGGTTGAGTTGGGATTTTGAAGTTTCCTGCCTCCACCAGATTTAGACGTTCTCTGATCTGGGGCTTTGCTCAGGCCTGTCTCCGATTATAGAGCCGTGAACGAATAGGTCTGTTGAGGGAGCCGCGTTGGCTGGTCTGCGTGAGCCTCTGCCTTCCTTCAAATAGATCAAGAGACTCAACAGAGTCTTGTGCTGGGGAACATGAGAGCAGCACCAAGGCATTTGACATGAGGTTGTTTGAATGTTAGTGGTTTTTGTCTGTGGGACTCTGTGTCCTCCGCTTTCAAAATTCTCGACTGTTCCTCTGAATCCAAACCACATGGATTTTTTCCTGATGTCAGGTAGATGCAGTCAGATTCCTCCAGCTGCCAAGTGCAAGGTGAGATCCCAACAAGTATGTGGCAGGCTGTGTTGGAAAAGGGCTCCATCACCTCCAGAGCTCGCAAGGAAAAATTGGTTACCCATAAATTCCCACAGCAGGCAAAACAGACTCAAACCAAAAGCCTTGATGTAAATCTAAACCATGATGTTCACTGGGGTAAAAACTGTCCTTTTATGTGAAGCAGCCTGGATCCGAGAAGTGCATGAAAGCCAAATCTGAAGTCAGTCTTAATGAAAACTTGCTGTGCTGTTGGATTGCTGCTTGGCCTTTCCCTCCATCCCTCTCCCTTGAACTTCTCCAGCATGCAACCTCTGCGGGGATACTCGCAAGCTATAATCCTCCCTGTGATATTTCCAGGAGCCCTGGGGCTATGAGAAGACAATTCTCTGCCTTGGGTCAATTCATCTCTTAACCCCCAGTGGATGCCAGCAGCATCGGGAGGCTACGAGCCTTTGTGGGGTGAGGAAGGTTGTCCATAACCTGTCTGAACGCATCTTCTCGCTCCTTCACAAGGCGAGCACACAGCACAGGCTACCTAGAAAGGATGAATGGAAAATAAACAGACATTGTGGAATATTTTTTTTCCCTTGTGGGATGGGCAGCTGCCAGGTGGAGCACCATTCTGCAAAGCTCTGTGCCCTTTTTGTTCCCACCGTTTTCAAAGGGTTTCCATTTAGGCTTTCAAGTGAATGGACGCGCTCCTGGGAGCGTGGCTGACACGCCGAGCCGGCTTCACAAGGAGCACTTCTCTGGGGCGAGGACGCTGTGGTTTCAGGCTGGGTTGCGAGCGGCGCAGCCCTGTTTATTTATCTGCCTGCTGCCAGGCAGGAGCTCAAATTATGATCACAGGCAGGCAAAAAGAGTGCCAAGGAGGAGAAAAAGACGGGCCAAAATGTCCCTTGCCCCGTATCAGGCTTAAGGCTCTGAGCAGTGGAAAAGGAAAGCGGAGCACGGCTTTCCAAAGCAGCCAACTGGTGTTGGGGGCATCTCAGGGGCTGATTTTATTCAGGGAGGATTGCAGCATCTCTGCCAATGGCTGCCACAGATTTCCAGCTGCCCGTTGCAGGGTCGTACTGCTGCCTTCACCACCAGCAGGAGCCTGAGGGGTCCAGCCTGGGAGTCGGGGAGGTGTTTGCAGGAGGTGATGATTATCTCCAGTTGCTCCACCCCAGCATAAGTTTTGGGGCCTTTGGGACGGAAAGCTGTACCACCAGAGCACATGGGAACAGAGCAGGGCTTTTCTTTCCCACCAAATCTCTTCTTGATTTATTACGCGCCTGCTCAGCAAGGAGGAATGCCAGTGCCGCAAGGATTGCGTTATCTGGGTTGTGCTGTTAATGAGGCCATCCTGTTGATTAAGCATCAGCCTGGAACACTATCTCATAGGAGGTCCCTCTCTCCCTCTGCAGTGACTGACACTTCCCCCTGAATAGGCAGACCAGAGCAAGTCTTCAAGACTCATTTTTGGGGGATTAAAATAAATAGCTGTCGAGGTGGAGCTGGGCTGGTGGCAGATGTGTGCAGAAGATTGCACAACTTCTCGCCTCTGAGGACGGAGCTGCCCGATTAAAACCAGCTACAGATGAGGAGAGGGGTGGATGCATGAGAACGTTCATTAGGGATAATAAATAATTAAGTGTGAAATGCCTGGGAATGGCTCAAGTCAAGGGGTGCAGAGGGAGTGGGAGAATGAGTGGAGGAGTGAAGAAGGGAGCCAGTCAGCACAAGTTAAATCTGCAGGCTGTACTTTTCAGTGTAAAGCTGGCAGCGCTGGCATAAAGAAAACAGGTGACTTGGGAAATTGTTTGATTTCCTTTCCTTCCCCTCCAGCTTTTTCCCCAGCGGCGATGATCTGCCAATTCAGCTCTGAGTAAAAGTGACACATCTGGCAGTTTTACCCAGGAACTCCAGCCCAAATCTCTTCGCTTTGCTAACAGCTCAATATTTTGTCATATTCTGGGCCACCCGTGAACCTCAGGGAAGTTAGAAATGCCAGGAAATCTGCCTATCTAGCTGCGCCGGCGGGAGCTGGCAGCGATGAAGGTGGTCACGAGCTGCAGCCTGTGATGGTCCCCACCACTTCCAGCTGACGGGCACGTGCTGGGCTGGATCCTTGCTGGCACTCGTGACCGCCGTGATGTGTAAGGTCACGATGTTGAAGGTGGCTTCTGGGAAGGACAGAGGCAGGCTTGTCGGGGATCAGGCTTGCAGGGCTTGTAGCTGCTCTTGGGAGTCCGCGGTGGGGCGGAAGCAGGGCGCGATCTGCGTTAGCATCTCTGCAGATGCCCATCGCGGCTGCCTGGGAATTGTCCCTTCGGTCCCCTCTACTCCGAGCGTGGTAAGAGCAACCCAAGCTTTCCCGGCGGGCTGCGCCACCCCTGCACCGCGACAGGCATGGTTTCACCTGTCAAGGGGACGTGGCAGGGTAGGGCAGGCTTTCTTCTAACGGGGGGTTTTAGACCCGGCATGACAACCTCTGGATCCTAGCTCTGACCGTCTTTGGCTGCCCTGGAGAAGAGTTTAAGCTGGCTCGCTACACGCTACTAGTTTTGGTGATAATTGCGGGACACAAACTGTCCAGAAGTGCATCTCTTATTCACACGGGTGTGCACGGGCATGTATTTAGAAATCGGCATGTTTGTCCTGTAATGTGGTTTGCAGAAATAAGTCTCCTAAGCTGTTCATATTGCGTTCAAAGGATTTCCACTTGGTCGGTTGACGGTAGGGTGGGCTGCTCTGTGGGACCAGCTTCAGGGGATGGTGAAGTCGGGAAGGGAGCGCGTTTGCTGCCCAGGTTTTGTGCTGGGAAGGGATGAGTAGGCATAAGGAAGCCAAGCTGAGGGTGCCTGTTTGGGCTGAGGGTGGGTCACTAACTCATGCTGAAGCCATCAGCGAGTCACTTGCTCTGCCTGAACCCAACAGCCTGGAAACCCTCCCCAAACTTCATCTCCTTGGAAGTACCAGATGGTGAACCCAGGCTGAGATTCCCAGGGCAAAAGAAACATGCCGAAAGCAAAAATTTGCTAAACACCAGCACCATGAAATGTGGGAATGCCAGCAGGGAAAGCAAACCTGCACCTCGTGGAGTGGTTAATACTCGCAAAGCACAGCAGAGAGGGATGCGAACACCACTCGGTTTTCACACTGATGCTTCTTAAATCAGCTGGAGCAGGTACCTTCAGCATCCAGGAAGGGATGGATGCTGCTGCTTCATGTGGCTTCTTCCATCTGAGCCTCTGTCAGCTGCAAGTTGAAGGGGAAAAGCGAGTGGAAGAGGCTCAGGTGCCGGCAGCGTGTCCCCTGCTCGTAGATGTACAGCTGCAGCCAACTCCGTGATCCTCCTCTAAATCACCACCACCAACCACCCTAAACAGCACCCTGAAGTACCTCCTCATTTGAAATGTTCCCAATCCCCAAACTATTTTCCTTGCCTGCACTCAGCAGTGGACAACTACAGGAATCAAAGTGGTGTTCAGTTTTGTTGTTTGTTTTTTTCCTAAAACCTATGAAGTCCCAAGGGAGCTTGTTCATTAGGAATTGCTGAACGAGGTAATTCCTTAGTGCAGTCCCTCGGAGGGACTCTTTTTTTTTTTTTTTTAAGTGGAAAGAGGAGTGTGTTGATTTGGTCACGTGCCAACCAGGAAATACCAAAAAGCTGAAGATGGACCCGTTACAAACAGGCTAACCAGCCTCAGATGTCCCTTCAATATTGGAGTATTGAAGGTAATAGCGAGCACATGGGTCCTGTAAATAATGAGATTATTAACAAATACACAGAATTAAAGCCGTTTGGCTGCCTCGGCGAAACACTGAAGCCACTGGTTGCAGCTGAAATCCCTTGGTTGCCCCCGATGGCCCCGTAACGGGTGTTTTTTCCTGCAGCCTGTCAGGATCTGGGGTTCTGCCTCGGGCTTCGCACCTCGCGTGCGCCGCGGTTTCATCCTGTGCTATCCCGCCGTGGCAGGGCCGGAGGAGAGGCTGGTGCAGAGCAGAGGTGCTGGTGCTCCGGGCTGTGAGGCCTCGGTCGGAGGAAGGACGCTGCGGGGAAGAGCGCGAGGCGGAAGGGGCGAGCACCCTTCAGAGCAGCGGGCAGAGGCGCGAGCTGCGCTCGCCTGCTTGGCCCCTGCTGCTGCGGCC
>NW_010526192.1:5989-12947 GCF_000687285.1 Phaethon lepturus | reverse complement strand
GCGGCCGCTTCGGCGCTTGAGCCGAAAAGCCTGGGGAGGATGGAGGCGAGCCGGAGTCGGAAGGACCCTTGGGAAAACTCACGGCCCTCAAAGCGGGGGTCTCGGAGTCGGGTTTTCGATCCCTCCTTTGGCACCCCGGCCCCCTCTGAGGCGGCAGCTGCCAGGAGCTGCAGGTGCTCACGCGGGTTGTAAAGCAGTCGGGTCGTCCATCTTGTGGACTTAAGTCTGACGAGGAGCGGCTGAGGGAACTGGGGGTGTTCAGTCTGGAGAAGAGGAGGCTGAGGGGAGCCCTCATCGCTCTCTACAGCTCCCCGAAACGGGGTTGTGGTGAGGTGGGTGTTGGTCTCTTCTCCCAAGTAACCAGTGACAGGACGAGAGGAAATGGCCTCACGTTGCACCAGGGGAGGTTTAGATTGGATATTAGGAAAAATTTCTTCACTGAGAGGGTGGTCAGGCATTGACACAGGCTGCCCAGGGAGGTGGTGGAGTCGCCATCTCTGGAAGTGTTCAAAAAACGTGTGGATGTGGCGCTTCAGGACATGGTCTAGGGGACATGGTGGCGCTGGATTAATGGTTGGACTTGATGATCCTGAAGGTCCTTTCCAACCTTAGTGATTCTGTGATTCTGTGCCGAAAGACGGATCAAGGAGCCTTGCTCTAGGCATCCTGCCTTGAAAAGACTGGCCCAGTTTTTAATTCCTGCGTCTGAGCTGCTTTTCCTGGGGCTGGGGCGAGGGTGTAGGCAGACATCGGTGCAGCATATGTGCGCATACATTTTCCCTTTAGGGGAAGGAGGAGGGAGAAGCGTGTCCAAAGCAAGGTGTCCTGCACAGCCCCAAGGATGGGGAAGGGTCTCTTGTCACATCGCGTGGGACCGAGGCGACGTGAGCAGCGGCGGGGTGGGAAGGATGGTGCTGGTGTGGTGCTTTGTAGGTGGGGCGGGCGGGCAGGTTTACCCTATGGCGTGGTGCTGAGAGCGTGGGGTGGTATTAACGGGGGGCCAGAGGGGAGTCCTGCAGCCTCCTGCACTTCAGGGAGGTCCACCCTCAAGCCGGAGTCGCAGGCGGTGCTCCTGGGCTGCAAGCACGGAGCGGGAGCGCCGCATCCCGTGAGCCTGGGAGGGAGCAATGGGCCGTGCAGTAGAAAGTCTTCAAACCCTTCGTTCTGGTGCTTCAGCATCACTGTTTGACCTCGAGCATTTGAGCTGGGAAGCTTGAAGCCATTTTTAGCTGCCTGGCTGCAAAGGGAAAGGGAGGGAGGAGAGAGAGAGAGAAATACCACGCGGTTAGTATTACATCCCCGACACAATAGGAACTTTTATTAGCAATTTTCCATTGTGTTGTAAATGGCAAAGATCATGGTTATATTTGCATGTTTCAGACTGTCCTGGAGAATTAGCTTTCCTCTGTGATTGGGTAATAGTTTTCACGTTGCATTAGCTTCAGCGTTTGGGGTGAGATACAAAAGCCGCAGTTGAAGCGTGGCGATTCTCCTGCCGTGGGATACCTTCATTCTTACCTGGTAGTTCATCCTAGGAGAAAACAGGTTGTAAGAAGCTTGATCTCATTGTGGGAGAGCAGAGGAGATGGCAGGTGGGCAGTACCTTTGCTCTGAGGGTATTGATTGTACTTCTCAGGCCAATAAAAATGTATGCATTCCTGGCTAGAATAACAATAAGGATGTTTCTTTGCTGTAGGCTAAGTCAGGATTTGACTAGATTTACGCTTGGCTCTGTGGAGGACATGCAGCTATTGACAGCCTGAAAGAAATTAGGCCAAGAAAACAAAACAGAAACAACTGGGAATGGTTGCAGCTTTCAGTCTGCAGGATTGCTTCCAGGACCGTAGGACCCAGGCGCTTTGACTCTGGGCCATGGCCCTGTTGGTTTTGGTTGCTTTTTTTCTTTCCCTTCGAGATTTCGCACAGTGCTATCCGTGGGGGAGTTCTCCTCTGCGGTCTGGATGAAGCTGCGACGTGCGTCTTCCCCATCGTGGGACCCGGAGCACGGTCACCAAACCGCCGGTTCATGGCAGGACGGAGGCTCAGAGAGCTCTGCCTCTCCTTGTCTTCCCCCGCGGGGCCAGGTATGGCTTAGGCACGACTGCGCTGCCAGTGGTAAGCGGTAAAGGTCACTGCGACGCCGTTCCCCAGATGCCTGATCCTGCTCTTGCAGCTCTTCGCAAGCTCTCTAGTCTCTGCGCAACACCACTATAACAGAAATCCCCTGGTAAAGCGTCCGGCTAAAGGGTGGGAAGCTGTTGCTGCTGAAGGCAACCTGCTCCGCTGAGCCGTGGTGCTTCTTCCCAAGAGAGACAAATGGATGAGAATTTTTTTGCGTGTGATTTTTAGAAACCAGCAAGTTAACCCAGTTGTTCTGAGAAATACCGTTAAACTGATGTTGACCCCGGCCTTGGGTCTATTTTCTCTTCTTCCCCCAGCAGACCTCCTCCTGTTTTTAAAGACTACTTTTAAGTAATTTTCGGGTTGTGCCAAACATTGGAAATGAAACCCCATGTGCTGCAGACAGGTTGAACTTTGCATCAGGGCTTTATGAAGGCGCTTGAGCTGTCGGAGGAGCTTCATTGGGCTTGGTGCAATACAAGACCAGGTACCCTATGAATAAGGTACCCTCCCTCCACTCTGCTTTGCTAGTCCCCAACTCCATCTCTGATGCGTAAGCCCAAGGGAAAAAGCGTATGTGTACTGTACAGCGTGAAGGTCAGGGTGACGTTAGGGCTGCGGTGTCTATTTGTCCATTCTGCTCACAGAAAAGGCCTTCACGGTTTGTAACCATCTGGACAGCAAATGTGCCCTCCTAGGGGAATTGAGTTTTGACCTTTGCTCGTTTTGTTTAAGAATGAATATAAGGCAAACGTGTAACATTTGCACCAGGGATCTCCTGTCAGCACCGCAGATAGGTCGGGAGAGCTGACTTGGCTGTCTTGCTTGTGTCACGTATTTGTGATATGTGTATACAACTGCATATATTTGAGTTTATTCTTTGTATTTGGCTGAAGCTGGGGGAGGCAGACCCTCTATTTGAAGCAAGGGTGTTCCTAATGTTATCATTGTAGATCTGTGATTATTAGTTTTAATGTGAAGAGCAAGTCCCACCATATGCAGAGGGCTCCACACAATGTGCTCCTTCATGCCGATGACACGGTCGTCATCGGGAGACGAGGGTATCTGCTGCGGGTCCTTTGATTCATGGCGCCTATTGCATGGATCACGACCATCGGTTAATCTGATCTCCTGCAGACCATGAACATGTTGTTGCTTGTTTCATCAGTCATTAGCACAGACGGGTTGTGTTATTCGGTGATTTCTGATATTTGGACTGTTCGGCTGGTGGGCTGGTGACTGTCAGTCTGGTGTAGCTCACACGTGATGGAGCATGCTCGGATGAGTCCCTCTCCGTAGCCATCAGCTGGATTTGGCTAACCAGAGCTGGAGCATGCCCGAGACCCCTGCCTGCAGGCTGCCTTCTTTCCCTTTAGAAAGTCCTAGCATCTAGCAAAAACCCAGCCTAACCTGTACGTAAAGACTTGGAGCTCTTTTTTGGAGGGGAAGGAAAGCTCAGCCTTCCATTTATCAAGTGAGCTGCTACCTTGCCACCAAAACAGATTGGGGAAGCAAAGCTGAGTGCCCTAACTCAAAATGAAGAGGTTTAGTTGGTTGAACGTCTACTGAAGCTTGGAGTTGTTGCTGCTGGTGCTGGGACAACTCCTTGGTGTTCACTTGGCTTTGTACGAGCTCGCAGCAGCCCCGACTCCACCCAGCGCCCTTCAGCTCCCTGCAACATCCCCACAAGATGCTGTTACTCACTTTAAATTAGTGTTTAAATGGGTCCTGCCAAGATTAAATTGGAAAATAACCCCCCATGGCTCAGGCTTGAGCTGTTGAGATTATGAAGACCGATCAAATAGCACAAATTAAATGTATTTATTAAATAAATGGGTGGTTTATCTTTATTTTGCCTTGCACCCGTGGGGCTGATGCTGAGCTGTCTCTTGCTGGCTTTAAATGGGTCCCACTGCGCGGACACTAGCACAGGCAAGGGCAGAACTGAGCTTTTGCTTTGGACTATTGAGCTAGACCAGCCAGTTTCGCTTTTTTTGGGTTGGTACATGGTTTCATTTGCCCATTTTCTTGCGCCGGCTGAAAAGCTGCCCAGTACGGGTTCTTCCAGACAGGCCTGGGGGTGTTTCCATTTGTGCCAAGAAAACTGGGCTTCGACAGACAAAACAAAACAAAACAACTTCGTCCTTCCATTCCATGTCCCTCCCAGTAAATTAAAAAGCACGTCTCTCTTCTTTTTTTTATCTTTTTTTTTTTTTTTTTCTTTTTTGGTAACACGACTTTGTTGTAAAATGCGAAGCCTGGTCTGCATCCCACCCGCTCTAGCACTGTCCCTTTAAAACCTGATTTTGGCAGCAGGTCCGGTGGCTGCGTCTCCTGTCCCGAGCAGATGGCTTTAGTTAGGCCAGATTCGGTGGCAGGTCTCCGGCATGCCGAACCTCTGCCTCATTCGCTCCCTTCTTCTGTCATTAATAAAGCCATTGAGAGAATCTTTAATAAATAAACAAAAAAGCATTTTTCAACAGACAGTGGGATGGAAAATGACTCATAGGAAAACAGGGTATAAAGTACACTCTAGTATTAGGTATTACATGTGTCGAGTTTCTGTTTGGGGTCCAAGAATGCTGTGGTTTTCTCTAAGGATTATGCCATTGTGGAATAATGTCATTGTGGAGTAGTTGGTCAAGATGAGCTGATTGAGTCTGGTGGTTACTTACAAATATACATCTCTCTATTTTTCAGGGTTTGGAAAATCTGTGACAAGCAGTTTTCAAGAGGCTACGGGCAATTATTGCCATCACTGTTTCCAGCCCTGCCGAATGCCATGAAAACTGCTGGAGTCATGCTTTCTCTCCTCCTTTCCTTTTTTTCATTCATGTAGGACCTACTTTTTTTTCTTTTTTTTCCTTGGGATTGGGTGCAAACAAACTGGGCAGGAGCCTTCGCGCTGGCTTAGACCTAGCAAAGGACTGATCCAGTCCTAGAGAGAGGCTGAGAGGACCACGTGTGATATTAATGTGAAGGGAGAGCAAAGTCCTTGAAGGGATGGAGGAAAAGGGGTGAGAAATATTCCGCACAGAAACCACTATGTTAAAGTTGGGGACACCCAGCAGTGCCACCGTGGGTGGTGGGTGGTCACCCAAAAGGCTTTTGGAGGAGAAACCTTAATCCGCCAACCCTTGCCCCTCCTCCGTGAGCATTAACGGATGCACTGGGAAAAGGGACATTTCAAGTGGCCCGTGCGCTTGCTCCGGCGAGCCAGCTGCAGAGTTAAGGAGATGCCTGAGGAGGGCTGATATCCCGTTTCTGTTTCCTTGTATCCTGTGATCCTCATTTTCAACACAGTAGTCCCTGGAAACGCTGCCGTATCTGGTTTTGGTAGGAGGTGGTAGGATATCGTATTTTCTTCCCATTATTCAAGTGAGCTGACGATTCGAAAAGGAGTGAAAAAAAAAAAAATGTACAGTTTGGTTTCCAGCCTCCCCATGGAAAAAAAAACGTGCGTCATGACGATCCTGACTCTAGAAATTATAACTACATGATCCTGTTAGCTGTTACCGGCACTTCTACCCCCCCGGCCGGCGCTGCACGGGGGTTTGACAGCTCGGGGTCACCCCCGGCAGCTCCTGCTTGAGCATCGTTGAAGAGCGAAAAGGAGGTGTCGAAGGATGAACTCGAAGGAGAGGGCTCGTGCTGCGGGCTCGGTGAAATACTTGTAGAGCACTATATACACAACTGCGGACAGGCTTTACAATGGGAAACGAAGCAAATCGCGGCCGTTTGGGTACGGGCGCCTCATTTTCTAGTGTTTCCTACCCCCCCCCCCAAAAAAAAAGGCACATATACAAAGAGCCGTTTCTAGTTTTGCCCATCTGTCGCAATCACTCTGGTTCACGTGCGCTGCCGCCTTTTTGCTTTGTTTTCGGCAGTTTTTGTCGGTAAGGGATGGGGGGGAGCGTGGGAGGGTGTCCGTGCCGGTGCGCCGCGGCGGAGGACGCTGCCCGGTGGCCAAAAGGAAAGCGGAGCTGTCCTGGCCGGAGATGGCTGTGCCCAGCAGCTCGTTTTTGGGAAGGGCTGGTGTACGTTCGCTGAAAATCGCCCCTGAAGCAAATGTGTGCTTGCTGAAGGAGTAGGTGATTCGCTTCCTTTGTCTTACCGTTGCGCTCTGTCTCCCTGCTGCGCAGGCGAGGCGCCGGCGCCAGCGCTAGCTGAACGCAGAACGTAAGTACGTACAACTACGCGGAGGGTGTTTGTAAGCATTATAAATATCTTACATTATTTTAACACGTAAATATAAACATATATTGGCGGAAAGAGCAGCGAAGGGTCACCAGTTGAGCGCATCTCCGGGGGCTTGCAGTGCCTGGATGAGGTCCTGGCTCTTCCAGGACAGAGCAGCACCCGGGCGGTTCAGGAATAACGTGGCCCCGGAGCCAGCATCGGCTGGGGACTGGGGAAAGCCTTTCTAGCCGCATCACATCACGGCGATGGCATGCGCCATTCCTTCGGTGCGATTATTCTTCGTCGGCTCGTTGACCTGAAACTAAACTCTCGGGAAAGGCGAGATTCGAGGAGCCTTTGTCTGCCCGATGCCGAACGTGGGGCTCCAGGGGAAGGACCAGACGCGTGGGGGAAGCCAGCTTGCCGTTCCCGTGGATGTTTTTAGGGGATTAAGAGGGGAATGACTGCTCTCCAGCCTGTCTCAAAGTTTGAGAATTACCTGGAGGGCCCGCTGGAATCCATTTTTGGATGACTGGAGATTTTTTCCTATCTACAGTGACAGAAAGTGAGTCCAGTGGTCTGGAAACACCCCCCGAGCTGTCAGAAGAATGATGGATGCTCTCTGTGGCTCGGTGGGAAGGCGACACACCGCAGGGGG
>NW_010526192.1:4959-5976 GCF_000687285.1 Phaethon lepturus | reverse complement strand
CCTCGGCCCCTCTGCCCATCGTCGTGGGCAGGTCTGCTGCAGGGGAGGCTGGGGACGGGGGACACCCTGCCATGGGAGGTGCATCAAGCCGGTCTGTGGTCGCTCCACCACTTGGGTTTGGAGAGGAACGGGGGAAGAGGAGGAAGCAGGGGGAAGAGTCCTGCCTTTCCCTGAGGTTTATTGGTGCCTGGAAACGCCCAAATTGAGCACCGGGGAGACGGCGTGGGAGAGGAGCGGTTCGGGTCCCCACCACTTCATCTCCCCAAGCCTGGAGGAACTGCTGCTCCCGAGGGGCTGGCTGGTAACTGGTTCCAGAAAGACTGGAAGGTGTTTGGGGAAAGAACCAAAGTTTTGGGGGCTACGAGGGGCCCTGACTCCATCCACAGCATTCACCCCAGCCGGAGGAAGATCTGTAGCTCGACGGAAAGCCCTTCCCAGCCCCGTCCCTGGAGGGCGGGCATTAGCACCACTATCACAAGTGATGTTTGCTCTGCCTTTCAGCTTTTTCTTCTAAAATTTCCCAGGTGCTTTCCTCTAGTCCCTGTTTTTATTGCTAATATCCCTGGATAAAGCGATTAGAGAGAAAACAGAGGAGCGGTAACAGAGACCTTTCTGTCTGGTAACAAAATCTCTTGATTTTTTTTTTTGTTTTGTTTTTTTTGTTCCCCTTCCTGAAGGTGTCTGGCAGCAGGTCAGGGGCTGGGACCGGAGCGGGAGAGGGAGCACGGCTTAACGCCGAGGCCATCCTAGACAGCGCTGCCACCCGCTGGACTGTGGACCTGGTCAAGCAACGGTAAGGAAATAGCCTCTTATTTCTCCTAAATTGGTAAATCACTGAACGCAGTGCAGGATGTTTTTTCTGTTGTGTTCTCGTGCCCAGGGACTAGGGGCAAGACTTTGCTTCTAAGGTTTTGTTTGCTTGAAGACACCCCAGACGCCTCTGGCTGCTCCCCGATTCCTGCGGCTGTAAAGGTTGCACCATCCCCTCCCGCTTTAGATAAGTTTATGTTCTTAGGG
>NW_010526192.1:0-4928 GCF_000687285.1 Phaethon lepturus | reverse complement strand
CTACTTACAGGGTGAGCCGCAATTATACGGTACCTTGCAAAATAACTCCTCTGTAGAAACCCAAATGCTCAGCCTGTGAAAGCCAGCACTCGAGTCCCGCATTTGGGAAGCAGGGAATACCTTGGGCAGCATGGAGATCTTGGCCATCGAGGTTGTGTGTGTGTGTGTGTGTGTGTGTGTGAGATGCTCTGCTTGGTTTCCATGTTTTCCTGGATGCTCCGGGAGAGCACAGAGCTCAAGGTCCCACATGCATGGGACATGCTCTCTGTCCTCCCTTTGACTTTGGTGGTGGTAAGATGCTTTTATGACCCAAAATCTGACCTATTATGTTTTCTTACGCTGTCTTTGCAAAATCAGCTTCACAGGCTGCAGTGGCCTGGTGTCCAAATTCAGGACTGTATGGCAGTTCTCTCCTGCAGGAAAAAACAATGGGCATGGAAATCATTCTAGAAGCTCAACAACACTGAGCAGCCTTCCAGTAAGGGGTACTCCTAAGCAACCCTACAATAACAAATGGAAGAGAGGTGCCCACAGCCTGTTGATGGAGGACCAGCGTGTGCTGTGCAAGGGTTTTCACCGACCCTCTTGTACTTGAGCAGGTCTTGTGGGCAAGCCTAAAAACCCACAAAACCAGTATACAGATGGGAACAGGGTAAAAAGAATGTCGTGAAAGAGAAACCTATTTCACTGTCCAGCTTCTAGGGAGTTGGAAATAACGTGGAAAAAGATGTTGTTAGTTAATACTGATGAATGATCCTCTGGCAGTACCATTAATCAAAGCTAATCATCGAAACGTTTTTGGGAGCGGAAATTTGTGCGCACTGGTTTTGATTCCTGTATAAAATAAATGGCGTTATTGGTTTATTCTATGGAGTTTGACAAGCATCCAGTGGCCTGCTGTTTTCTTGACCATCTAATGACTCGGGAAAACCTAGAGAGCCCAGCACAGGTATTGCTGGCGTTAAGAGCTCGAGTGAATACTTCTAAAAGCAGCTACAGGAGTCAGATGCCCCCGTTGACTCTTGGGGTGATTTTACCCGTGATTTTTAGCTCTGATTTTTTATTTATTTACTTTTGCCGAGCGTGTGCATTTGCAGTCCAGGTATCTCTTTGGCGTAGACCTGCGATTCAGGGAGGATGATTTATTCCCTCGCATTTCCAAGTGATCGCTCCACAAACAATCCTTCCCACAGGGGCCCCGCAGCAATTCTGCATCCATCCCCCCGCCTAAACACCGCGTTTGGCTGCGTAAAGGGCCCTTGCTCGTTCGTGTCAGGAAAATTACTCTTCTCCTTACGCAGATTGCAAAGATGTTTCTGTAGTGCAGGTGTGACAGAAAAGATTGGCTCAAGTGCTTTATTCAGCACGTGTCCTATTAAAACCGGTTAAACTCCCCATCCAGGAGACCGAAGAGTGATTCAAGGTCAAAAGCTCCAGATGACTAACCGGCCAATTCCGATTTTATGGGTCCCACAAGTTTCACGGACACCTTTGCAGGCAGAGGACCGCCCGGTGAGCGCTGCAAATAACCCCCGCGCCGTCAAGCTCGGCGTGAGGATCTCGCGGTGCAAAAGCTCACAAGTGGTTTCCAGGACCCCGGATTCACGCAAAGGCTGAAAAGTCGCCTGCACTTTTTCTACGGAATTTCTTGCAACGGCAAAACGAACGTGAAATTCATTAGCGAAAACTGAACCCTGGATCATCCGCTTAAAAAATGCGGACTCTTGCCAAGCTGATAGAAAGGAAAACTGGAGGAGTATAAAAATTTATATCCCGTTTTATACCGCAGAGTTGCAAACGGTTGACTGGGACACTCGTGCGCCCAAGCCACTGTGCTTTGCAGTTAGGGAAACGAATTGCAATATTGGGAGAGGAAACGCAAGGATCAGCCAGCAGCCAAGGACCAGCCCGCGGCTGTCGGTAGTTATACCAACCACAGCCAACGTTAAAAGATTTTTATGGTGGTGTTGGGACTACGGTGCAGAAGAATAAGAAATCAGAGAAGGCAAATGCGTATAAAGTGCCTCAGAAATCCCCCTGCCATTGCAGCGTTACCTTCCCAACCGGCTCCTAACCCCTGCCCACGTCCTTCTGAAAGAGCCATTATGTGCGTTATGTGTCAGCAAAGACTCATATTTGTTTTCTTCTCTTTGTCTCAGCGCTTCAGATAACTTTTTGCTGTGCAATTCCCGATGTTTATTTTTTCTCCCTAAGAGCTGATAGCTGAATATATTCCCAATCTCAACACTTTGACTTTTGCTGTTTATTTAATGACCTTCACTCACTTCAGTATGATTAAGTTCATCTGTGTCTGGGTGTTTTGGTTAGCATTAAATTCCCTTTATTTGGGGAAATTCATTTCCACACTGTGCTTTCTCCCAAGTTGCCTTCCTGTAAGTGAGGAGGATGGTTTTTGCTCCAGGTCTCCCCTCCTCCCCACTCCTGTTTTGCAATTTTTCCTTCCTGGCTTGCAAGTGGCTTTCCAGTTCTGCCTCTCAGAGCGTGAAAATCCATTCTGGAACAAGACGCTTTCTCCAGCAAAACCAAAACTTTCTGCTGCCGGGGGGGACCAACGCGGCCACGGGGAAGGTGCTCGAGACCTGCAGCCCTTCCTCACGTCACCTCTTTGGGACACCCCCAAAATCCAGCGCTTTGCAGAACACCCTTGCCACCGTCAAGGGATGGTGGTGATGGGTCTCGTTGGGCGCACACCAAGGTGTTGTCCCTTGCACCCGAGGCACGGGACCGCTTGGTCGCCGTCCGTCCATCTGTCTTAGCAAACGGTGGCTCAAAACGTGCGGCAGCGTTTGGGATGGGGTTTTTTTAACCCTTCGCGGCATGGTGACCAGTTGAGGCCCCGTGGCCGCCGGCTGCGTAGCTTGGGAAGGAGAGCGGGGCTCAGCCCTGCAACAGCGACCGAAACGCTCCACCTGGAGGTGAAAGCAAATTATAACGGGGGCTCGGTGGCCAGCTGGGATTTGTAGATCAGCAGCTGAACCAAAGCGAGCAAAGGGGAGGTATTTACCTTGTGTCGACCTGAAACCCAGGTTCTACTGAGGAAAAAAAGTCCGTGATCCAGAAGAAAAGAGGTGTGGCAGCGTGCAAAGCCGTTCTGCGTGACGGAAAGGCAGCGCGCGGCAGGAGATGCTCCTGCGCCAGGCTGCATCTCTCCCAGCATCTGTCTCCGGCCCGGCTGCCTCTACCCACGGGGAGGCTGCTGAGCTTTTTGGGGCCAGAAGCAAGGATTTGAATTAAGGGATCTCCCCCCGCCCAAGGCACAGGTTTCTTTTGAGCTCAGTGGCTGAAGCTTTTTTGCTCCTGCCTCTGCAAAGCAAGCCTATTCTTTCCCGGGCACCAAGCATCTGCCTCCTCATCAGATTTTCCTCGTTTCAGACATACATCTTAAATAGCCCACTGAACTCCTGATGTTCGCCATGCAACCTGCTCACCAACAGCTTGTGGTTTACAGAAACAGCATTTTTCAGTTATGAGCAATTTACCGAAATGAAGTCACCCAGACTAATTAGAACTACAATTCCGAGAGCTCAGGACCTTGGGGAAAGTTGGGACTGTGTTTGAGGCAGTATCTAATGTATTTTGGAAAAACAGCTCCCTGCTAGCTCAGATGGACGTTGAATTGAACAAGCCGGTGATCTGATCCGCCGGGCATTTCCACTGTTCCTGCAAACAAAAAGACCTCCATCGTCTCTGGGGACATTTTGCACGTAAATATTGCTCCAAGGGAAATTAGTGCTGAATATATGTGGAAAATAACCAAAAAATATAGTCATATATCTTGCAAGACTTACAGGAAATTAGCACAAGTGAATTACCCTAAACAAAATTACCCAGCCACAGAGCACATGTGTTCCAAGGAAGAATTTGAAAATCATTTGAGAAGGCTTTTTTCTTTGCAAAGCTAATGGATCTCATAATTTTGCACAGCCCTATTGGAAATAGGAAAGAACCTGCCTCGTCCAATTAAGAATTAGAAGTAGAGCAGCAACAGGGAGAAAGATTTCTATTAAAAAAAAAAAGAAAAGTGATTTTGTTCTCAAGCTCTGTTTTTTTCTCTCCAACAGAGCAATATTTGCTGGTACCAGAAAAACGCTGGTAGCTTGTTGCCAAGACTTCACTTAAAAACGCACCGCGCCAGGGTGAGGACCGCGGGTGGGCTGGGAGAGGTGTCATGGGCGATGGGCAGAACGGGGCAGCTCTTGCAGAAACCCAGGACCCGTTCCCCAAAATAAGAGTAAAAGCACAGCGGCTTATTTAGCGTATTTAAGTATTTACTGCTGTCTCGGGAAGCAGGAAATTCCTACCACTATGGGGGAAGCACAAAGTTCACTCAGCCAAACGGGGAGGATAAAAGATGCTAGGAAAACACACTTGATCCTGGTGGGATTCAGCAGCCTCTAGTGAGATGATCGTTTGTCATCGCAAGGGCATGGCGCAGTTTTGGAGCCGGGAGATCCGACGGCTTGAAGCAAACCGGCGCAGCCGGTGGGTTTGGAGGTGTAAACGGCGTTTCTGCCCAGCGTAGCGGGAGGAAGATGCTTCTGCCCCGAGCCCCAGCTGCAGGGAGGCTGCGCTTGTCTCAAACGGTGCTTTGGCTTCTAAAAACCGAGGAACTGGCTTCAGATAGGCTCAGGCTGTCGAGTTTATTAGCTGTGTTTTCAAGCTGGGCTCCAATTCCGTGCGCTGGAGCGCACCGCCTTATTCCCCCTGCCGTCTCCCGCTGACCGTACCGAGCCGTCGGAGAGAAGGAAAGGTCAAACTCCTTCAGCATCAGGTGCGAACGGCGATGGGTGGAAAACGCATCCCTGTTATCGTAGCGACCGAAGCGCTGCCCTCGGCGGGCGGAGGACTGCCCTGAAATCGCAGCGCGGGCGATGCGATGCGAACGGGGCGGGTTGCTGTGGCGATGG
>NW_010526191.1:0-47814 GCF_000687285.1 Phaethon lepturus | reverse complement strand
GCGGACACTGAAAATGAGTGAGAATACAAACATCCAACAGAACATACTTGGGTCTAATGTAGACATCAACAGAAAGAAAAATCAGACGTGATCCCGCTACACCTGAGCCGTGGATTTCGCCTTGTCCTTTTCGGAAAGAGCTGGAGCACGACAGCGGCTGGAAACGAGAGAAGAGGGAACGCCAGGCCCTGCCGTGCTTTGGGAGCCCAGCAAGGACCCGGGAGGATGGAGCCCAGGCACACACCTCTGTGCTGGTGCCGGCCCTGTGCCAAGACCTACGAGTGCTCTGGCTTCACTAGAAAGCTTCACAAAGCGCGATTTCGGCACGTGCGACCAAGCCGCTCACTGCGGAGGCAAGAGCGGCCAGAAGCTGGACCCCTTGCATGAACATTCAGGGCTCTCCACACCATTTCCTTGCTTTGCCCCATGCCCCTGCTCTACGCATGCCTGCAAAGGGCAGAGCCTTTACAGGAGCTTGACAGCAAGCACAGAGAGAGATGCCGGTTTTCTCTTCCCAAATCCATACCTGGCAGGCAGCAGGCACCTGCAGTTTGGCAAGAGCCCAAGCCAAAAGCTCACCAGCAGCCTCAGCACCAGCCAATGTTGAGGACATGTCCCACAGCGCTGAGGGTCCTGGCTGGGATGATGGGGATGAAGGAGAGTGGTGGCACACAGAGCTACACGGGAAGCAGCTGTCTCGCAGGGCTGTTCTGCTCAAATCTTGGAGCGATGGAGCGAGCAGGGGGTACATCAGGGACAGCACCTGCCACTAGCGAAAGCCCTGACAAAGAAAGTACAGGCAACTTATGTCCCAGAGGAGCTGGAAGTACAGCTAGAGGGACAGTCAGCCCAAAGACAGGTGATGGTTCTTTTCCCCCAAAAAAGGCCGATGCTCTTTCCTGCCCTCCTCTGACTGCATGTCCTGCAAAGGCAGCATTGACAGCATTTGGCAAATGCTCCAGAGCTCCCTGATGCTTCATGGTCTGCAGCGCAGTGCAGAGAGGTGGGCTAAGAGCAGGTTTTAAACTCCAAGGTCCTTTTAGCCTCCATGAGAAGTGGAGGCCGAGCAGTTCTCCAGCACCAAGCTAACCGGACAGTAGGTGACACGCAGCAGGGAGCATGTGGGAGCCTGCAAAGGGGCAGGCTGAAACCCGTTTCAGATCAGCATCTCCCTAAAGGAAGTTTCCTCCTGTCCCCTCACGTTGACAAACTTTGCACATCCTCTCACAAGGACCAACCCTCCATGACCTGCTCACTCCAAAAGATTCAGCACTACAGAACTGCACAAGGATTGTCTCAAAAAGCCTGAACGCTTGAGGAAGGACAATGCTTGGAATGAACATGCTGCAAAAGGTCTGGGTCCCCCCACGTCTCTTGCGACCAAGTGCAGCTCCAGCCTGCAAAGTTTTCATTGAGATACTCCATGAAGGTGGGGCTCATATGCTCCCTGCACAGATGCTAAACAGCTTTAGAGACCCCCAAAATGAGGGGAAGGAATAAAGTCTCCATCAATGATGCTTAAACCATCTTAAACAAGATGCTTCATCTCAGTTGGCTGGAAAGTCCTGACAAGGCTAAACCCACCAGCCCACAAACAAGGTGGTACCAGGGCCACTGGGCCGCAGGTCACACAGCCCAAGCATAACCTTCCAGGTTCCTCCCCAGAGCTACGTTCCTCTAGCATGGCATCCAAGAGCAACATCTGAAGATGCAGAAGGTGTGTGGCTCCCTCTGGCCTCTCTACAAATGGTATCACGCTTCTGGAGGAAAAAACCCAAAGGCTGAATTTTTAGCATTTTGAAGCCTCTTGCTTTTAGCCCAGAGGCAGGTTAGTCTGTAGGTATTGCACACCTCCCACCTTCCCTCTGCCAAACTACCAAGCCCCCCGTAGCACTGCCGTGGCAGCCTGCAGAGCCCAGGCAGGACTGGCACGAGCAGACGGGGGAAGTAGAAGCCATTCCCGAGCCTGCTGCAGGGGCTGTCATGGAGCAATGCTACTAGCTGGGTGAATGAACTGTCAAGTAGTGACTGAAAAGGGAGAGTTTCTTGAAAGATTTTTGATAGATTATTTGGTGAATACATCTAATGGCAGTAACTTGCAAGATCCCCAGCCTGTGCTCTCGAGATGCACACCTTACAGCCATCAGCAGCTACAGGCAAGGGGGAAGAAGGCAAGAAACCGTCAATTCATGAAGATCCTCACCAAGATCAGAACATTGCACCAGCCCAGTTACCTTCTGGGACCTCAGTTAACCCATCCTGAGTGCTGCTATGAAGACAGGCTGGGAGGAACTGAGCCCTGAGTGAAGGGTCCCGCTTCCACAATCCTTTACAAGAATCCCAAGGACAGTCTGAAGATTGCAGTAAGAATAAGGAGATTTTGACCCTCTTTCTCAAGTGAGGCTCGTGAAGCACACGAATAAGACCTGGCTCCCTCTGGTCTAAAGGATTTCTTTTCTTCTCTGGAAGATGAGGATGGGATTGTGAGAGTTCAAGACAATGCTATGGTGTGTGTCCTCCTGACAGATGGACAACACTACACAGCAACACCAAACCCTCTCGCCTAAAGCCTTGCAGCCCTCAAAAAGCAAACTGACATCCGAAGCAGCGATTTCCAATTGCAGTTGTTACCACAGGCAACATCCCAGTCACCCGGCTTTTTGTCCAACAGAGTCCATGAACACAATACCGCCTGGTGCAATTAGGGGGCCAGAGCCAGGCTTCTGCTTCTGCCTCCAGTGTGTGGACATGCATGCACCTCCCTGACTGCCCTCAGGTACAGAGGATACGTGTGAACCCAATATTGGTGACCCCCAAATACTAGGCGGTCAGATACATCCATGAGCATGCAAGGTGCTAAGTGGCTCCAGTAGGATGCAGTGTCCGGACAAGCCACACCAGGGGCCGGCCAGACTGGGGAACTCGCAGTCCAGCGCAGCTGGTCCCTGGAGGTGCACAGTTCTCATCTGTCCATGCCTGTGTGTCTGGAGCAGGTGGCGGTGCGGCAGCCAGCAAGATGAAGCGTGGACTCCAAGCACAGAGGGACGGGGTGACGCAGCAGTGCAGCACGTTGTGAAGGCTGAACCGATCATGACATCCGGAGGGGAGCCATGGTGACCACGTCACTGTTGCCAGGAATTGTTTGCTTCCCCCGCACAGTGTTACAGATCAATAAATGTCACTAGCGATTTTTGAATCCAAGTAAATTGGCATGGCTACTTTGGACTACTGTAACATGGGAGCAATTCTATTCAATGGCCTTTAATACATTGCATTTACATAGCACCTTTCATCCCAGGGTTTGAGTGCTTTAACGGAAGTGGGTACTGTACACCCATTAGCACAGGGGAAACCGAGGCACAGAGTGGTTAAGTGACTTGCCTTAGGTCACTCGGCAAAACCACGGCAGAATCTAGACAGCCTTAAACCTCTCGATTCCATCAGTTGGTTAGACCATGCTGCTGCCTCAGATGAAGCCACTCCGGCCCCTGCCCTCCCCAGCAACGTGCTGCTACCAATTCTCCAGTGAGGTCTCACACTCCTTTGATGCACAAGTATATGACGACAACAACAAAAAAAAAAAAAAAAAAAAAGAAAAAAGTGCAGTAAACTAAATGTTTAAAAAAAAGCACATTTGTGCTGTCTCTGTGCAAAGATAAAAGAAATAAATACATGATTAAAAAATTAAAAAGGTTCACAGTATCACACATGGATAGGTAGCTACGGTAGTGCACGTCTGGAAAACACTGTGTTACTACCCAGGATTCTCTACACCCAGCTGGATGTCTCCGTTGGGAGCTGCGGGTGAGCGGGTGGTTTCTTTGCTGCCCACATCTGGGACAAGTAGAAATACACGGTTATAGTTTTGCTCCATTCTGAAATGCAGTGCCCGGGATCCTGCAGTGCAGCAATACTGGTGTCAGCAAGCTCTTCCCCATCCCACTGGAACGGCTGCATCAACGAAAAGGGAACACATCGACCTGCAGAGGGAATCGCTGCTCTCTGGGGCTTCTGTGTCTGCATAGAGATTACTGCAAGAGGCAGAGAAAACAGTCAACATCCGCCCTGCGTTCAGTTAGGTCTCAGCCCAGCTAACTCCCCAGAATCAACACAGGTGTGAAGAGAGAAGGCTGTTTGTTTCACAAGACTGGAGAACTTCAGCTCCCCAAAGCTTTCACTGCACCAAACGATTCGGAACAAGCCACAACCCTGGCTGAGCAGACCAGGTCTCTGCCAGTGCAGATCCTGCCTGCTGCCACAGAGCTGATCCAAGATGCAGCAGGGCTCTGCTGCAGCCATGCAAGAGCCCCATGCTGCGCAGAGGCCACAGTGGCTCCCTCTGCAAGCTGACCTTGCAGAGGGAGCGCAAGCTCCGACCTCAACCCACCGGGCACCCGGCACACGTTTCTCGTACACTTACTGTATCGCTCTCCTCATCGGAGACAGAGTGGAGTTGAGTGCTATAGTGGAGCGGGGAGTAAACCCAACTCCTCTCGTCTGTCGGCTGCCAGAGTGGCCAGAGACGGTGGGGAGAATGCAAGGAGAGCAGCAGCAGAGCAGGGAGCAAAGAAGAGAAGAGGAAAAAAATAAAAGGAGAAAATAAAAAGAGTAGGAAACAATACAGTAAGAACAGCTGTCCACCTGGAGGGAGAGAACTGAGCTCAGTGCCAGCTCCCAGCAGAGAAGCCTTCCTCATTCTCAGTACATACCTGCTCCCTACCAGCTGGGACACAGGACAGCCCACCAGCAGCTGACATTGGGCCCTGCTCCAGCTGCAGTGGGGATGGCACAGCCTCTCCTCTTGCAGGGACAGATTTTTAGAGTTTTTGAGACACCAGGGAAACCTCATCTCCCTGCCATAGCATCACCCTGACTCCAGAGAAACCAAGAGACAGGGAAAGTGGCTTACCTAAGGGCAGTAACAGAGCTCTCTGTTCCCGCTACCCGCTCCCAGCTCTCAAGCCCCTGCTTCCTGAGCCCTGTGCACACTACAAGCTGGCACCTCTGGTGTCCAGGAGGGATTTTACAGTGAAACCTGATCCGGTTTTGCTGTGCCTTCCTTCCCTGCAGGCCAAGCAAGGCAGCAGATGGGTGGGTTAGACCATGGTGGATGGTGGCCACAGAAAGGAAACAGTTATCACTGAGAGTCTTGGAGACAGTTGGGGTGATGGGAACAAGTACAACAAAGGGGGCAAAACACAACGGGATCTTGGAAAGAATGAGGAGGAAGGGGATATGCATCAAGGGAGCTGGTTATCAAAGCACTGGGCATCAGTGTGACAAAACACGCTTCTGCTGTGCCACAGCAGAGAAGCCCAGGCAGCTTCAAGGGCTGGTGCCTCTTTCCAGTGTTCCCAGGGGGTATCCACTTCCACTGCAAATGGGCTCTTTTGGCTCCAGAGGTGCTTCCCAGAGAGAGAGAACTGCCCCCTTTGACTCAGCCTGGGGTTTGCAAAGGAAGAGAAATGGAACTGGAAGAAGTACTTAGAAGAAGTCTTGGGGGGGGTCCTAGCCTGGGAACCAAGTGTAACAGTCTACAATGTACGACAAACTACAAGAAGCCAGAGGAGCTTTGAAGCACTGGACTCCGCATGCTGAACCCCACCAAAATTGCAGCTACACTAGCAGAGACCGCTGGGAGGAAGGAAGAGAAACCCTTGCCTGGAGCTTCTTACAGGGCTCTGCTAGAGGTGCAGGAAAGCTCAACACTGCATAAAACCTGCCCCACATCCTGTTTTTCATTCGTCCTGACTGAACTGCATGCTCCAGCCAGCCTTTTTAGGAGCTCAGATGCAGGCAGGGAGCTGCAAAAACAGCGGGGAGATAAAGGAGCATCTGGTGCTTGGTATTAACCCTTCCAGTGCAGCCAAACCCAGCCAAGGGGGCAGGAAGAGCCACCAGGAGGGGTTGCCTGTTGGTCCACATAGGTGCAGCACTTTCCTCAGCCACGACCAGGAGCATGCTACTGCCCCTGCTTCCCTACACACCGTGCCTGATGCCCTCTCCACTGCTCCCCTGCCTGGTACCAAAAAGGCAGGTGCTGGGAGGACCACGCTATACAAACGCTTGTAGGCTGAGGCTCTGACAGCACTGCCATTACCCTCTGAGGACATCAGCTCTCCCAAAGCCTGGGAAGGGAGACCTTGAGCAGTCTGAGCTCTGGATTCAGCCCCTAAATGCTCAACTGCCTCCCTGCATCTTTTGTAAAGGAAAGGAAAACCCTCACTGTTCACAGAAAACCAGCAGTAAGGAGGGAGGACATGAGTGATGTTGAGAAGAGAGAGGAGAAACCATCCCTAACCCAGCAGCAACTCCTAACTCCTTTGGCTTTATGAGCTGCTCACTATCCCAGCCACCAGAAAGACTACCAGTCACAAGCCTAAGAGGTTATATCTGCAATTGGATTTTTAGCAGCTTCAAAACATCTTAATGGTCTCTTTGGAACTCTGTTTAGCTTCCTGGGCCAAGGGAGCCAAGCCTAACATTACCTGCAAAGGTTCAGGTGCCTTTTTGGCCAGGTCTGGTGCCTACAAGTTTGTCCAAGGGCTGGGTGATACTGCAGCCCAGCCCATGGCAGGAACTGTGTCACCAGCCTGGAGAAAAGCAGGGCAGAGCCTGTGTTTCTGTAGGATCCTACATGGAGATCCATTTGTGTGATTTTGATATGCTTCCCTGGTTTCTGCTGGGCTGGTTCCTAAAGGCCACAGAATACAGAGCCACAGCATCCAAGGCAAGTGGCGCGCTGGCCCCAGTGTTTCAAAGCTGCAGCTCTGCTCCCTTACGTGCTAGCATGTTCACTTACAATCCCAGAAGAAAGCGAGGTGGTTCGGAGTCTGCGCTGGCGGGGAGAGTAAATCCAGTACCTCCCATCTGTGAACTGGATGGCCCCAGGGCAAGTGAAGTGAGAAAGGAAACAAAGGAAACAGAGGAAAAAAGGATGATGTAAAAGAGAGGATGAAAGACAAAAGCAAAAAACAAGAGGTTGGGCAAACCAAGCCTGAACGGATCAGCAGAAAGGAAAGCCGTGCGTGGGAAGAGTGGCACCCATGCCCTGCCACAATCTCTGCACCTTTATTCCCCCATGAGTGAACAGGAGGATAAAGTGCTCTCCTTTTCAGAAGCAGACTTCCAAATCTGAAATTACAGTCCCCTGGGACTTGACAAATCATCCTCTGTGCACAGCATCCCTGCACCAACCATCACCCCTGGAGCACTCTTGCAAGAGACCAGCTGTGGTCCAAGCCCTGCTGCACTCTGGTGCAGCCTCACTTGAGCTCCATCTCAAGTGGCTTTCCAAGGAAAGTGCCCGTGGAAACCCAAATCAGCTTTTCCCTTCATCCCAGCAGTGACAAACACTCCACAGCACACGACACACATTTAATGCAAAACTCAAGGACTTAGATGAAGTATGAAATGCTGATGAGCATTCAGTCATGCTCTCTGTGAGCACACGCTGCACACAGATGGTTTCCTCCAGATAGAGAGATGCCCCTCAAGTTGTGGGGGAGTCCATATGCCCAGGGACAGGGAGGAAGAGAAGCCGACCTTTGCTAGAAAACACTTGCCAGCGGAGCAGGCAGTATCTGCAGGCAACTTGCACACAGCTGCCATCCACAGGCAAAAAAAGAGCAGCTAGTGTTAGAGGGAGCTGTTTGCATTTTGAACAGCATGCATAAAAACCCAAACAGACAAGCTTTTAAAATGGAGCTGATCCCTTCCACAGCTCACATGAGCCTCGGAATGACTCGGCAACGAGTGAGCAGCTCTGCAGCAGAGTCACACAAAGCACAGGGAAAGGCAAACATTGCCATTTTTAGGTTAGCCTGAAGGAGCTCATCACAAGGGCTCAGCTCATCTCCATCACCATATAACCAACAGCAACAAGTCAGAGCAGGAAGAAGCTGAGCACCTCTTTTAATGAGAAGGTTCCATTGTGCCTGGGAATAGGGGAGAGCTCTCATGGGTCAGACCCTCAGCTCTGCTCTGGGAGTCCGTGACGCAGGTACATGTTGCTAAAAGCTCTTCTCTGGTCTGCAGAAGCTGCTCAGACATTGTGAGAGCTGACTGAGGAACACAGCGCCAGGCTCCACAGCACTCTGCTGCCAACCGGCAACCACCTCACTTACTCCCTGTCTCAGCACTAGATTTCCACTGCATCACCTAATGCATCTGCCTGCAGGGAAAGGAAAAGCCAGAGTTCACCAGAGCCCGAGGTCAGCCCCACTGCAACCACCTCCCTTCTGGCTCCAGGCCGCTACGGCACGTTTGTGTTCAGGAAAGCAGTTGGGCTCTCTGGCTGAGGAAGGAGGAGCCTCCCAGCTGCACCTACATTCACCTTGACTTGTCCGGGGAGTGAACATGCTGGCCTAGATAAGCCCTTCAGTGCTTGTGCTTGGAAGTAGAGCAGCACACCTACAGCTACACCCACAGCAGCAGCGCCACCCATTTGAGCCCCACTACCTGCTGTTTTGAGTACTCCAGGGGTTAATCCAGTTCCCTGCATTCAAAAACCCATCCAGCTATAAGATCTCAAGGTGCTCAACATGAAGACAGCATGGTGCAGACATGCCCTGCACCCAACTGCATGAAACTGAGACTTACAGCCTCGTCCAACCTTTCCCATCACACCCCTAACAGGCCAGGTGGAGAAGATGTCTTACAAAGTATATGTCTGTGACTGGCACGTCATCTTCATCCGAGGCCTGGCTGGCTGGTTCAGAGGCCTGGCTGGCCGTCTCCACCTCTATCGCAGCTGTGGATGTTACAATGGCACAGGCTGAAGAAGCTGCCTCTCTGGAGGGGGGGAAGAAATTACAGTCTAGTCAGTGCAATCAGAAAAAGAGCAAGCAAGACTGTATGATTTATTACAGAGGAGCTTAAGATGCTCTGCTGTCACATCCAGAAAGATCAGGTCAGGTCAGAAGCAACAGTGCTCAGCTTCACTGAAGCGCCCGGGGGAGTGCCTAGCTCTCCAGGAAAGCGGGTGCCCTACAAAGTCAGCCTCCAGCACAAGTTGCCACAGACCAAACGACAGCAGGCAGGGCTCCACAAAGCTGCCCAACGCTCCAAAACACTCACTCTTTGTCATCTTCTTCAGGAGCTACAATCTCAACATCACACTTGGGCTCCAGCTCGACACTGATCTGCTGAAGCTCCTCCTCAACCCGCACCTCCTCATGTGACCTGGAAACCGAACAGAGACAGGCCCAAAGGCTCAGTGAGGCACTAGTTATGCAGAGTCCTCAATTTCAGGTCAGCCTGAATCAGATTTGAGTCAGCCCAGACTCTCGCACCGCAGTCCCCACAGGAGCGAGCTGTGCTGGTCTGCCCTGCCTGCTGCCAGCCACTCACGGCGCCGAGCTGCCGGCACAGACCGAGCTGTTGATTTCGGCTCAGAGGGAGCCATCAGACCTCCCGGGATTGAGGATCTGGATAACCAAAACTCCCAGGCAAAAGAGTCAGTTCTGTCAGACTGCAGTGCTCAAGACTAATGAGGTGGGAAAAGAGGACAACAGGAAAGGGATTAATTAGCCAGTGCTGCAGAAAAGACGGGCAGTGTCAAATGGAGTACGGGAGGAAAGAGGAGAATTGACCTCCAGGGAAAACCTGCGTCCAAAGTTAGCCTGGCATTATCTATCAACCGCACAAGGGCCAAAGCCTCCAACCTCTTCCAAGACTCCCGGCGCACCAAAACTGCCCAAGCATGCTGCAGGGTTAATATCAGATTTATCTGCATGCTCAGGAGCTGTTTGTGACGGTCTTCAATTTAATGCCTCATGTTATTAAAGTAATTGCTTGTGCTAGCAGGGCTGCCTCCTCATGGGAGCGAGGAGCGGGCGCTCGTGAAGCCGAGGGCCCAGTCTCAGAGAAGGGACAAGCTCCAGGTTCACTGGCCGTACCGTCCTGCTCTGCCCTGTCCCTGGCTGGGAGCCGAAGCCAGCAGGCGGCACTCCTGCCCAGCTCGGTGCCAGGGATCTTGCTCCTCTCCTCCTCACAGGGATGGATCTCCGAAACCCAGAGGGAATTCCCCAGCAAATTAGAATAGTCAGAGGTGTGACATGTTCTTGAGCAAATTGGATAAGGTCTTTTTCATTTTGGCTCAGGAATGTAATTTCATGCTTTAGTAACGTTGTTCTTGCACTGGCTTTCACCAGGGGATCACAGAGTGCTCTGCAAATACACAGGTCCTGCTCCCCTGGAAAGGGCACACAGACACCAGCACCAGAAATGAAGAAACTAGGCAAAAAATAGCAAAGGTGGCCACACTTGTGTGGGGTGGTTGTAGCGGTGGCAAATCAGTGACAGACAGATCTACTTCTGACCAAGCTGTTAAACTCCCTGTATGGTCCAGGGACACAGTCACTTCTAGGACATGATTCACCTGACCTATTTCTGGATGAGCAGTCACATGCTACAGCAGGTCCCTCCATTAGGTACTGAGGGAGTCTGGAGTTACTCAGGTGAAGTCACTGCATTTTGCCAAATGGGTCCCACCACTGGTGCCTGAGTTTAAGTCTCCAATTTTCATGGATTTCAGAAAAAAGATTTTGCAGGAGGTGAGGCGCTTCACAGGTCCCTGACACTTCAGCAGGTGCTGCAAATCAACAGCAAGTAGGTCCTCACCCTCCAGTGACAGGAATTTACCGGGATTCAGTGACATGCAGCATCCAGAGGTATTTTCATTAACACTGAAAGGGATTTTTTTCACAGTGTATGTGGTCTGAAGCTCAGCAAATCGCTAAAAGCAAGGAATGAGGGGAGTTGTCTGTAAAATGGTACAAACCCTCATCTACCAAAGTCCTTGCCTTCCTCTAAAGCACCAAACACTGACTGCAGAGAGAACAGACGTCCGCCTGTCCAGCAGCTCCTCTGGCTATGGCATATCCCAAGCCTGAGTCTCTGATGTGCATTTCTGCAAGTCTGCACCTAAAAGACTTAAAAGATATTCTGGAAATCTAGGGCAGAATCAGCAGCATGATCCCACTGACACAAGCAGTGTTTTTTTAGCACCATATTTACTGGTGCTAAAATATGCGAGATACGATATTAGCCTCTAAATCCAGACATCCCTATGCAGTAGGGGATTTTTGTCCTCCCTTGCCCTTGGCTCCGAGCCACCTATCGCCACAGGAGGGGAAAAAAAACCTCAAAGTACCCGAGTTTCTGAAAACACTGGAAGCTACTTCTATGGGGAGTAAGGGTGCTCAGTGCCTCGCAAAGTCAAAGCCCTTTCCCATATTCACACCCATCGTACCCAGGCACACAGAGGAGGAACGTTCCTGCTCTTAAGGCTCGCTTACCCAAAAGGGGGACATAAATGACCTTCCTTGATTCTGGTGCTGGTTGGGTGGGTAAATTTCGACAACTTGGTTGTCCCCTTTCCCATCAAATAACAGGTGTAAATACTTAAGATTCCTTGCAAAGCACTGAGAGATCTGCTTGTAAGGAAAATTCTGTGTAAGAAAGGGGGATCATTTGATTGCAGGAAGAAGCTCATAATCCTGCAGAGGACCATGCCAAAATCTTGGGGCTGCCAAGATTCACATTCCATCCTCCAAAGACCTTTGCACAGGGACAAATGTGAGGTCTCTGTGCAGCAGCACAAGAGATGAGACACTTTTCTCACCTGCCATCCTGCCCTGAGGAGTGTGTGCGCCTCCTGCAGAAAAAAAACAGAATAGTAAAGTTTGAGGAGCAATTCAAGACAGAAATCCTAAACTACCCCCAAATCTAACTCCCCACCCCATGAGGGAGATGTTCTGCTTAACAGCTGACACTTCTCCCAGCAATAATTAATTCCATCAAAGCTGTGTCTGCTTGCTCCCAGGAGAGATTTAATTAAAATCGGTCATTAGCATTCCAGAGCATAGGGCAGCATGCCGAGATCTGCAGCACAAAGAACAGCAGCGGCTTGACTCCAGTGGGAGCAGGGGATGAGTGCTGTCCTCACCTGTACCTGGGCTGCTCCGAAGTCTCCGAAGGGGATCGCTCGGGAACAGAGAGAGATGTTGAAGATAGTGTCGTAGCTATGGAGGCTGTGGTAGCTTCTTCAAAGGAAGGAGGTGTGCAGGGTAGCAGGTCTGGCCTGCCTGCTGGCCCGGAGTGGAGGGCAGGAGAGATGCAGGAAAAGGATGAGTAGGTCAAACACCAACACCTTACCTACACCAGCCCTGTGTGAGGCTGTTCTACCATGACCCTGCACACCCTCACTGGGACTGGCCACTTAAAACCACAAAGGGGCAAGAAATTTAGCTGGGTTCACAAACGCAACACGGCAAGGCATCCCCTAGAGAGAGCCAGTAAGCACCATTTCCAGCACGACAGACAGATGCTACAGGAATTGTAATGCCAGTGAAGACATCTCACTGGTCACTAAAGGTGGATTAAAGGCTTGGATCACCAGGGATAAATATCCAAGTGAATTAAGAAGTGCTCACTGCTTTGCATAGGTAGAAATCTAACCTCTATGCACTCAAGGAGCTTGCCCTTCACCATTCTTCAGTAAATCCAGCCCAGATGAGAGCGATGAAAAGGCACCAACAGTACTAGGCCATTCGCCTTTTTTTCAATGGCAAGATCTTGCCCCTTTTAACTGTCCAAACGCTGTCATGACAGTCTTTCAGTCCCAGTTGCCATCCCCCAGCCTTTTTTTTTTTAAAGGGTGGAAAATTCAACTTTCTGATTGCTTTTGGGCTATGACTGCTGGTGCCAGTTAGCAGTGGCTGCCTTGCAGCAGTAACACAAGTGACCATTTTTACTGCAGAATCATACAGTGCTGCAAAGAAGGGATTTGGTCGTCTTCAATGCAGAGACATTGCTTCCCCAATCAACTAACTGCTGGTGCTGTGACAAAACAATACACTCTTACCTTCTCCCCTGTCCTGGTTAAGTTTAGCACCTGCAAAGCACAGCAAGACATGCAATGAAGAGCTACCCATCAAGGAAGACGTGGTTGGTGCACAGTGGGGAACTTGACGAGAACAGGGGAGGATCCTAAGGAACTTCTAGGAAAGAGAGGGTAATCACGCAGTCACCAGCCACCAAACAAGACCATTACCTTCATCATCAAGTGTGGGGTAACTCCTGGCCGCACGAAGGTCATACTGTGTTTCGTCCTTTTCAGAGGGAAGCTGGCTAGCTGAAAATGCAGCTGTTGGACCAGCCATCTTGACAGCTAGCAAGGCACTGCGCCCTTTCTTTGAGGGAGATGACTTCAGAGCTGGATGAAGAGTGAAAGAGAAGATGAAATTACCACCACCAACTACTGTCACAGCAAAGGCACTTTTCCCTTCATAGAGAGAGGCCTCTGCCCTCTGACACACATACAGGCTCTGCAAGTGCCATCTCCAAAGGACTGAGCCTGAGTCAGGCTGCAGGGAGAGCTCCTGGGTGGGAGTCTGAGCAGACCAAAAGCAAGCTGTGACAAGCAGAGGGCTTTGCATACCCCAGCTTTGCTCAATATTGCAGCGGAAAAGCCTGCTCATACTCCAGCCCAGAAACTCTCCACATGAACTGAAGCAGCAAGATGGAGATAAGGCTCTGCCTCTCCCACGTCACAAGGGCAACAGCTCTTGGACTAGGTACTTACAAGAATTCTTTCGAAATACTGTGTTGGTCATGAACTTGAAGAATCTCTCTGCATAAAAGCTGGGTCTGTGTACTGACACTGTGTCCTACAAAGGCAAGAAGCAATTGTTTAATTTTAAAATTATCCCTCAAGGCAGAATTTCTGTAACAACCAATGCAGTCTTTTTTTTTTTATTCCAACATTTAGCATTGACAGACCCTTAAAGTGGAAAGGCTTAACTGAAATGATCTGATTAATGCTATAAATAGGCCTGAAGCATTGCCTTTGATTTGATTGCATTTGATTATATTCTTGCTGTAATTTTATAATGGATTTTGGTGATTTTATTCCTTTGTAGACTTCCTGGATTTTTCAAATATTGTCCTGACTACATACATGAAATTTCTTCTGGCATTGCTGGCTGACATTCAAAGCATACCTGGATACCTTTCCAAAAGACACGGACACCAAAATTCAGCCAAAGGTCTCCATACATTTCAAATGTTTTGCACTTTTTGTTTGAAATAGTAAAGCTGAAGCTGTCTCTGCTTCTGATACTCAACTGTGCTACTATGACTTGGCATCTACACATTTCCTTTGCCTTATTATTTAAGGGAAGCTACGCTATGCAATACTGAAAAATAGTTTCCACATCCAAAGTTGCTCTTTCCTAAACATGCACTTGGCTGCTGCAGGAGACAAGACAGCGAGGAAACACTGAAAGGGGTTTATTAACAGATAACTCACTGAAGTGGAAACACAGTCAGTCACCAAAGAGAGCAAACGCAGGGCTCCCTGACACAAATGAATGCATGCGCCTTGTGCGTACAGCTCCTGGTATCATGGGGAGGAGGAAAATGACAGATGGGAGCAGAGGAGGAAAGCTGGTAGCACGACAGCTAAACATGTGAGGAGGTGGAGTGAGCAAGACAACCTGATTGGGAATAAGCGGCACTACATGACTGTGGAGGCTTAAGAGGCAAGAGCTATTCCTTTCATCAGCTTCAACTGTGCCAGTTTGTGGCACGATAAACAGCAAGGTAATCAGCACCAACTAGCATAAATGAAGCCAAGGCATGTAATCCTGCCGAGTCCTGGATAATTCCTGCCTCTGTACTCACCCCGTCATGGACAAGGGCCTTCCAGGTATGTTCTAGCTTCTTGATGAACCTAATTCCAGCGGAGAAGTGGAGAGAAAGAGAGACAGATTCAGGCACATACTTTATATCTTTCATACCCCACACAGGAGAGATCACTAAGCTGCTAATGATTCCTCCTTCATCTGGAGTGTAGCTTTCCTGCAGCCAAGAGAGGTCAGCTGAGCACACTGGCATCTCTGCAGTCAGGTCAGGACTGCCTAGGAACCCTACAGGGAAGGAGGAGCTGAGCTGGAAGAGGGGCAGAAAATCACCTTCCATCCCTGAAGATATGCTAGCCATCCTAGGCACAGAGACGGGAAACTTCTTTATGGGCAACTCATTATATCTTAGAAAAATGTCTCTGTGTCACCAGCTGTTTTAAGGACAGGATAAAAATCCACAGTCCCTGACAGGCATCGACAGACAGCTGTAGGCAGCCTGCCTACTCATTATCAAACTGTTCAGGAGAGGAAAGTCTTCCTGCTTTCATTCAATATTAAAATAGATGTTAACACACTTAAAGGACAGACAACTGCAAAGTTACCTACCTGTATGATTGAAGGATATCTATTATTCCTACATGTAGCAGGAGACGCTCTCCTTTGCCATTCACTGCTGGGATTCCTCCCATCCTGCAGGTAAAACAAAACCTCAGTCAGTGCAGCCTCAAAAAGAACAGCTGTAATACCCACAAGACCTGTGGAAGGGCAGACAGCAGCACTGAAGAGGGCTCGGATGTGGTGGTCAGACACAACGCAAGTCCTGCAAAGGCCCTTTGTGTGCAACCAGAGGAAACCACCTACTGACCCAGGCCATCTCACACAAGGTGTCCCCGGAGTTACTGCCTGCCTGGATTGCCAAGCACCATCTATCAGGACAGGACCCACGTCACGTGGCAACAGTTCTGCCTGGGCCAGAAAGCACCATGTCGTTTCTTAGCTACAGGACATTTTGTTCTGGGGATCAGATTATTTATCAGTTCAGCGTGAGCTGTCTGCCTATTAGGGCAGCACACCTTTAAGGACAAGGGTATTTCCAGTCCCGTCCACACCAGTATCAGTCCTGCCAAAGATGCAGCAACACTAGCACCAGCACACGGCAAAAGCATGCAGGTATCAGGCAGGCTACTGCAATTAATGATGCTACTTGAAAGAATGGAAACACCAAAAGTATTATCCTGGCTCCACCGTGACTGATCCTCCATTAAAACTGGAGCAGCTGGTTTCAGAGAGCAACAAACAGCGAACTCTACCATTTGTTAGCAAGCTTGGACAGAGCCAGAGCCAGTCACAAGAGCCACCTGCAGCCCAAGAGCAACGGACTAGGCACAGCACAGGACAGGTTTTGGGCAACCCCCCAACCCACAGCTCCACCAGTTACTCTAGCGCTTGGCTACATTGCTGTTTGCTAACCGCACTGGGATGGCCTCGGGGTACTGTCAGGGATTCCAAAGATGCAGCAATGGAGAACAAACTCCAAGCTCCTAGGGAGAGGCTGATCCCTACTTCCACTCCTGTATTTGGATGCTGAGATAGAAATGAGCTAGGTTTCTCCTCCCCAGAGCACGGGTGGATGTTTAGAAGCTGTTACAGGAGCTGACAACCTACAGTCTGGCCTAAGAGAGGCTGCTGTGAGGCTGGAGTCTTACAGAAATACTTCCCACCCCAGCGTCCCCCTCTCACACCACACTGCTTTATTGGCAGCCGTACCAGAACCCCCAGGAGAGATGCTCACTCTTAGAGTTCACATAGGCCTCAGTAGGGATTTACTGCTCCACCCTCCACCCCTCACAGCAGCGCAAGAGAACCAGGTTTTCACGTACGTGTCGTCTGTGTCTATGGACTCCCCCCGTGCAGCCCCACCCTGGATGGACTCCATGGCCGTGGAGTAAAGTGCCTTCTGCCCCACGGGACGTTTCTCATCTGACGTGCTGTGGGCTCCCTCAGACTGTCGCTCCCGTTCTTGCTGGTCTATGTTATGAACCCCAAGCAGGAGGCTGTAGTCCATGATTTTAAAGCTTTCCAACACCTACAAGTTAGTATTGAGTTTAAGAACAAAGACAAAATATCAGGCCAGAAGCTCAAATACAGCACAGATCCCAAAGCATGGAACAGCCAGTCTACCTTCCCACTAATAACCCCTTTGCCAGAGCTTGAACATTTCTGAACCAATAATCACCTCTGGACTTGATCGCACGGAGGTTGGCCACCCCACAATCAACCCAAAGGGCTGAAGGCTTGCAAATAACGCTCTTGTACCATGTATCTGCTGTACACTGTATAGGAAAAATGTATTTAGTCCCAATAGCCCAGCTACAAGTGGAGCGGGCTACCACAATTTCACACACCAGGCAAAGGAACACAGCCCTAATCCTCAGAGGCTGTCCTAAGATCCAACTCCACTGCTTTGCTTTCAGGAAAAAGGGCAGTAGAGGGGATTTATCCTGCTTTGGGGTTAGCAGATTAGCAAGGTTCTCAGTCATGCACTCTTTCTCATGCTTGAGAGCCACAGAACTTCATTAACCTGCTCTCCAAGCTGCCTGTCTCCTTACCAGACAGTCTCGTTGCAATGTTTTCACCAACGCACTGAAGGTGTCCGCATCCAACATCAGGCCCTCAGGCATATCTTGTATGAAGTCTAGATCCTTGTACGTAGGGCTGGACTTTTCTTTTTCTTTCTTGGATGCCCGGCGTTTATAGGTCGATCCTTTCAGGTCAAATTTCAGGTGCATTTTCACCACGCGAGGCAGAATGTTGTTCATCACGACCACGCGGATGTTTTTGCCCCCTGATTGCACACAGTACAGTCCATAAAACTTCGGCAGCAGCGTCCGTGGGTTCTGGTTCAGATTCTGCAGCAGGGTTGCAAAAAAGCATGGGGAAAGGTCATTATGGCAGAAGACTCCTGCTGTGTTCAACACAAAGCATGTTAAGACATCTTGGAGCAGTCAGACTAGGACTTGTTCACCTAGAGATTTTCTGAACTTTACATGAGAGCTTACTGTACACATTTGACAAACACTTGCATTTCAGTCGCTTTAGGACCTGAAAATACCACTATGCCTCAAATACAGGGAATGAGACATACAGCACTCTCTGGGCAAATAGCCAAGTCCGGAAATTCCCCAGTTTCCTCATCAACAGCAGCTACAAAAGGGAAACTAAACTGGAAGAGAAATAAACACAATAAGCGGGAACTTCAAGTTTAAAAATAACAGCTATCTTCTTCTCTTCAGAACTGTCAGAAATCAAGAGCCGTTCTCTGGCCCAGAATAAACCAGGGACACGGTATTTTTTAAACAAAACAACATCAATTTTCTCCTTTTGCAGAGTTGCTTTATTAAACACAGTTGGGCAGAGAGCACGGATATCCTGCTTTGCTATCATGTCCTTTTTTTAGGCAGCGGTATTATTAGGAATGACATAACAAGCATCATTTGCTTGTTCAGCTTTGGGAAAGTTTGGGAAGGAAACAGAACATCTCTGCACATTATGAAAGAATGGACAGACCTGACAGATTCTCTGACAGACGGCAGAAGCACAACTGTATTAAAATTTCATGCCCTTCCATCTCACCCAACTGGGCACATGAGCGAGCCCTCTTTGCGAGTGCGCTGATCAACATCATGCAAGCTAAAAGCAACAGAGGCAGGCAGGACCAAACACAAACAGTGCTTGCCCAGCTTTAAAGTAACTCAGGACAAAATCATTCTGCTGCCTTTCCACTGACTCCTTTTACACTGGATGGGTTTCCCAAGAAGAGCAGAGAGATCATGTGTTAGTAACCCACAAACACTGGAACACTACGACAAGTAGCATATAACTCTGCACCAGGCAGGTAAGTTCAGTCTAATTCGTTACACTGATTGCTAGTCAGGACAACTGCAGAATTCAGGGCAACAGTGCAACTCCCTTCCTGTTCAAAACCCTCCACCTGATCGACTACATAAATTAGGCAACAGGCAACACTTTCCAAGAAAGCTCAGCCTGCCCATGAACTTGACTGTCACTTGCAAAAGCAGGTGACTGGCTGTCAGTTATATACAGACACCCAAGATTTTGTCTGTCTTTGGCACATTTTCCCCAGTAAATATTGAGCAAGGCAAGCGTTTTCATAGAAGCAGTGTATGATCACATAGATCAAACCCACTGCAACATGCACGCAGATGGGGCAGCATTAACATCGCTTGCCATCACCTTCTCTTTGGCATCTCCATAGCAAGTGAATCCCTGTGTAGTTCTAAATGAATTTCAGTGCCCTCATCTATAGAGCTGGACCCTTCACCACAGTTATGCAGCGAGACAGCTCCTGGATTATACACCAAAGCACCAGATTTGGTTCTGATTTACTGCTTGTGGCTACATGCGAGTCCTCTGGGTCTCAATATATTGCCCCGCTAGCCCTGAGATTAAAGCAACAACTATCTGCAGCAGACTGGATGTGCAAAGCTGGCTGGTATCGTGGGAGTCTTTAGCTTGGTACTGCAGCCAGTGGGAGCCAGGACAACCAGCAACTGCCTTCAGAATAAGTCTCTTAAACAACAGGTATGGGAGGTAGCCATGGACAGCAGTGGTTTCCCCACAAAACTAAGGTGGTTGTGTTATTGCAATCAAAAGCCATCCTCAAAGCCGGGCTGAGGCAGATGCATGGTGCCAAGTGAAGAACAACGAACTAGTGCTGAGAAAAGGACACCCAGAAACACACATGTGGGAAGCCATTTTCAGAGCAGAAGGTGCCTACAAGCAATGGCACAATTATCTGCCTCAAGTTCACCCACAGAGTTTGCAAATAATTGGCAGGGTTTGTGCTTCTGGGACTGGCTTCGTGACACACTGGTAACATTGTCCCTGGCACAGGGTGGGCAGGTGAAACAAGAAACCCAGGTGGAGGACAGGCCCTGTGTGATGGTTTGGGCAGAAAAGCTGCTGCGACAAACCCAAGTCAGGTCCAAGGTGCTGGGTGATACACACCATGTAGTAGCCAGGAAGGAGCTTCTGTAGGAATTCAGCTTCCTTATGCATCACAGTTTTTATGATGAATTCATCATCGCTGGTGACGTAGAAGAGGGAGCCGCTGGCACCAGGGTTCGACAGCTCTATCAGAGGCTCATTACATAATGAATACTAGGGAGGAAAAGAAAAAAAGATGATGTTTTTAGCCCCCACTCATTGCACACTGAGTTCTATGCCCTTGAGGGCTTTCCCCAGCATGCTGTCTGCCTGTGAGATTAAGGGGTAGCAAAGCTTAAATGAGAACTATTTTCATTATAGGTTAGGTCTAAGCAGCAAAGCTGATGGACAATTTACAATTAGAGACCAAGATTACAGTACAGAACCTCCAAACTGCTCAGAATCAAGCTAATAATCTGCTTTCAGTAACATCCAGGCTTCACAACGACATCTTATCTTTTCCTGTTGTGCGTGTATCACATTTAGGCTTCTTTCAGCACATTACCACAAGCACAGATGGAAAGATAGGCTTTTAAGAGACATGACAGTCTGCTCAAGGTACCACGTATCACTGTGCTGGAGGGAACACAATGCACTGGCAGTTCTCAGCAGCCTCCTCTGGCTTTGTGCTCCCCTGTTACAGAGGATTTTTACAGCCACATCTCACTCCCTCAATCCAGACAGAAACACATGAAAAGTGTTAGACCAAGTGTCCAAACAAGAAGAGAGGGGTCAGTGCTGTGTAAGCATAGCAAGGCGTACTGCATCAGGAACAGAACTGGGAGGACATTTCTGGACATCAGGTCCTCAAATGAGGACATGCCTAGCAGCACGGGGAACAAAAAAATAAAAAGAAGAAAGCGCAAGCATGCACGTGCAATTTGGAGCGAGGTACCAACCCCAGGGTAACTGCGTAGGTCAAGCGGGTTCAGGGCAGCATCATGTCAGAGCTGCCACAGCAAGAGGTAAGATGAGGAGAGGGAGGTAGGGTATGTAAGGGACATGATCAGAGCAATAAATTAAATGCTCATCATTACGTACTGAAAACGGCTTTCAGCACTGCACAGATTAATGATCCAAGACCTTATCAAGTTAATTATCTCATGCATAATTAAAGGCATTTGCTGCTGTGGCAGGCAAGAGAGAATCAGGGGAAGCAGAAGCAACAAATCAGAGTCGTGACCTTTGCAATTGAGGCAGGCGCTCTGCCTCACCCGAGTTTTGAACCACTCATCAAATCAGCCAGCATTATCTTGGATGGCACAGATGGGGACCACCGTTACTCTCAAACAATGCAATTGTTTCTACTTGTAGCTGTTCAGCTACGATTACCCCTGCCTACAGCTGAAGTCAGAAAAAAAGGTTATTAAAAAAGGGGGAGGGTGCGTGCCCATTTGGTGTTCCCTTGCCCGGTTCAACAAACGTCCTTTTCTAAAAAGCAGGACGTCACACACATGCAAGGAATCAAATTCAACCCCAGTGTACTCCCAAGTCCCAACAGCCTGTACTACTAGGTATTTTAAAAACTGCCTTTCCAGCTCTGAGGAGCTTTCTGGGCACAAGAACAAGCTGTTTTATTCTGTCTTTGTAAGATGATTAAAATAACTACACTCACATAGCTCTTGAGTGAGTACACAAGGAAAAATTCCCATCTTTGTCCTCAGAGCCACAGGGGACATTACAGGGTTGCACCCAGCAGAACACAACTCCTTTTGCTTGTAAACACAGTAAGTTATTGTCACCACAAGCAACAGAGAGGGAACCCCATTGCATAGCTTACACAGCACACGCTGTACGCAGATCATTTCCTTTCTCTCCAGTGTAGGCTAGCAGCTACCTCTTAGCAAACAAAGACTTGGGCTGAGTGGTGCTGGTCTTGCTGGGATTCTCACTGGATCCTGTCCAAAACTAAGCAGAGTCCCTAAATCCACAGCCTGTCTTGCTGGGATCAGAACAATTCCTCAACTCTTTTTTATCCCTTTTAAGCAAGAATGGCTGACAGCCTTGATTTAGGGGCAGATTTCTTCTGTTACTCTAGACCATCTCAAATAAAGGAGGAAAGGCAGAGAAATCCAAAAATATAACCATACCAAATAATCATCTGGACGAATCCCAAACAGTTCTCGGAAGTACCGAAAAGCCACCGGTGCATAGGTCTTGAACCTGAAGTCAGCATAATGGTGAGCTGGGGTGAGATTACTTCCTTCGCTGCACAGAACAAACATGGCATGAGCAGGGCCTCTGTATTACCATTTGCCAGACATACACAGTAGCATTGATGTGACTGTACATTTAAGACTAATTGAGCCTTGCAAAAAGACATCTTAGGAACAACAACAATCGCCTTTCTTCCGTGGCAGGACAACAGGAAAATGGGTTTTAAATTATGTGCCAACACGTATTTCCAAAGACTGCAAGGAACAACTTGCCAAGCCGAATATACTTACACAGATAATATAGCCTTTATGAGCTTTGTTTATTCACAGTTAAAGAGCTCCCAGAATGAGTTTCTTCCATCTCAAACATGATATAATGTCGTGGAAGAAATTCTAGATGGACAGGTAGAAAGAAAAGCACGTAGGAAGGCTAACAAACTCAGGCATGTAGCACTGCATCTTACATTGTACTTCCTTGCAAACCAGTGTCCTGCAGAATCTAACACTTGCCACTGTTATGTTTGTATGTAACGGATGCATATTTAAAACTTTCAGAGCATCCGACTCTGGTCTAAAGACAGATGGAAGCTCTCTTGAAAATTCAGTGAAAGGAAAAGGAATAACTTATCTGTTTATTTTGTTTCCCCTGTCTCTTTTACCTTGGGAAAAAAATGCTCTCCACCACGTAGAAGTCCTGCATCAGGACATCTCTCTCTGGCTTGGAGCTCAGATTGCCAACAGTATATCCAATTCCTAGCTGGATGGCCCCCTTCAGAGTGGAAGAGGTGGTCTGGCAGAAAGAAAAGAGCAGTCAGTGAGCATTTCACAGCAGATTATCGCAATAACATCTCCTTTATTACAACACAGTCATGCCTATGACTTCTGTGGAGTCGTCGTGGGCACTACATACTGCTAAACAAGTTCAAACAGCTGCTGAAGAGATGAATTACGGCTTCCAGGTTTGCCGTTTGCAAGATTATGCAGTACAATGGTGCTGCATAAAATATAAATCAGATTGGTAGCTACTGGCCCCCAACTTCTCTTCTCAGCCTGCCACCTACATGTAGCTGCCAGTCCCCACTCCACAAACCAAACCTTTTTGTACGTGGTTTCACCAGAAGCATCAACACCTCGATGACCTATCTTCTTTCCTTGGCCAGGCTGTCCTGGTAGCGATGGTCCCTGCAATGAAAGAGCATGGCTAAAGCCCAGAACAGAAGCTGACCTGGCTGGTAAGAACAAGCAGAGCAGCACAGGCACAATCACACTATCGCAGTTGTAAAGCACAGAGGGATAGCTCTCTACCGCTGGAGAAAAATCTGCAGAGTGCAAACAGGTGTAATTGGCACCGTCAAGCTTTAACAAGGCTGTTTGAATTATACATTCATCCCTCAAGACAAGAAGAGTTAGAATACTCAACCATCCCATCTGACACCCTCAGTACTAACTGGGCAGAGCCCTCAGCAAAGATGCTGAGCTCAGGAAAGATGCACTTGCTTCCCAGCTGCCAGGATTCCCCCATTGCTTGACTGCGGTTTCTCATTGATTTAAAATAGCGATGTATTAAATCGAGAGAAGTTTATTCTTAAAAATCCCATGCCCTCAGGTGTCATACCAATACCTCGCGCTTCACTGGAGAAATAAGAGACAGATAACAGGGACAACACAACCCCGCTCCTGCGTTCACATGGAGATAATCCATTTAAGTGAGATCCCATTTGTTTACAATTCAAAGGACAAGCCCCCACAGGGTGAACTGCAATAACAGCTCTTCCTGAAGTTTTGCAAAGAATTTATAGAAACACTATAGGACTGCCAGCACTTCAGTGCGAGAACCTACTTCTATCCCATTTTTCTCCTCTTCTACATCTTAGTCTGCCTGGGTCTTTTTTTGCCAATCCAGGAGGGAGCAGATTGTGGCTGTACCCTTTAACAAGCCAAGGCAATCGTGTTTTGTGAGGTCTGATACGGCTTTGCAAGCCCAAGCGTAGGGCCTCTATACTCTGCCACAGGGCAACGTTCCAGCTACTCCCCAGCTCTCCTGCCACCCCAGCGGATTGCGGAGCCCAGCAGATGGCTAAAACTGCCAGCGAGCCACCAGCGACATTTAGGGGTTTGTTACGTTCAAGAACAGCCAGGCTTCGGATGCTCCTTTAAGCAGCATGCAGAGAGATCCAAGGTCATTTCCCAAGTGACGATATTATATCACTGTCTCTCTCAAGTGCCACACAGAGCCATCTCTTGGAACTGTTGTCTATAGCAGACAATGTATAATTTTGTTCTGACTACAGAAGTTCTTTGTGTTTTAGCTTTTAATCAAGAGCTTGCAGCTATTTCTGGCCAAACCACTTGTACTTCTGGTACTAAGGAGCAGTCTGATTTCTCCTTCAAAAATCTTATTTTCTACTCTGTTTTAAACATTTAGCACAGCCAGGCTTGCTTCCGAGTACTCCTTCCCCAAGCAGTCATGATAAGCTGTACAGCTTATCCTTTCCTTACAGCTTCTAACCAACACGATGGATCCTATTACACACAAGCTCAAGCTGCATCGTTCTGCCTCGCCACGTGGCTCATCGTCATCCTCTTGAAGCAATTAACAGACACGGGTATTGGTTAAGAGATTGCCATCATATGAAATGCAGTAACAAAAGCCTCTTGCACAGTCCCTTGCTCTACCTGTGGCTGTGTTTCCAGGGCAAGAAAAAGCAGGGCTATTTGTACATTGAACAAAGCAATCAACTTCCACAGAAGTTTGAACTTCCTACTAAGTATTTTACTGGGGAGGCAAAAAAGAATCAAGTGTGACGCTCCTGGCAGTTTTATGGGAAGATTTTGCTATTCATGTATACACATGGTCATCATACCAGGTGAGTAATAGAAAGGGGTATGTCAGAAAATTAGATCAAACAAAAATCACTTGAACATGGTTCCCTAAACCAAGAGTGTGGGCTTTGGGGAACAGCTTTCAGGCACAGATCCTCCTACTAGATTCCCTGCTGCCAACTGTGAAGAGTTTTGCTCAGAAGATAAGCGTGATTCAGCAACCTGCGACCTGGATTATGTGCGAGAGAAGATCAGTCCCTCGAGATGTTCCCCTGTTTTATGACTTCACAAATTACAGCCTCCTTGACTCACTCCCAGGAGTGGGCTGAGACCAAACACAGAGCCCTGGAGATACCCAATACACAGATTCTCCATTTACCACCTTCAGGTTCTGATGTGGAAGAGGTGCCCTCAGCCACTTACTTACAGGCATCATGAGGCACGCAGCTAAAAGTTGGTCACCTTTGGCGGGCATAATCCCTTCACACCCCCTCTGTGGCTCCAGACACCTGCCACTGATTTTCTTTCTCCCAAATAACATGTTATCAATTTTTCAGTAATCTTAAATGTATTTTCATAACCAGCTTTGCTCAAAAAAGTCAGGCAGAAGTCTTTTCTAGAGCTGTACGTTCTCATTTCTCAACATGGGATTTTCAAGGCCAGTTTTACAGATCTCACCTCGGTGATGGCTGCCTTCTTTGGTGCCAGACCTGAGGAGAGAAGGGAAGAGCATCAGTGAAAGCAGGGACATCAGAAAAAACAACAAACCACTGAGAAAATAGCCTAATGCTTTGCTCTTTCAAGCAAGCTGGAAAGTCTTTAAGGCAGCTTGTTTTGCTCAGTTTTCAGATTCACTAGTGCAGGATTCTGAAGTTATAGGGGTCACCCAAACAATTTCACATTCAGAAGCACAAAGATGCACAATTTTTCCTAGCAATAACGTATCCTAGGGGCGTCAGTAGAGAGGGTTCTTGTAAATCCCTGCAGCACTGTAAGTAATAGGTCCACACTACACTGAAGGGTCGGTTACATACGGAGGCACAGAGAGATGCTTATGAAGCTGCTTTCCAGCCACTTGGAAGGCACTTGACAAACTATATTGATAATTGAATCTATTTATAGAATCTGTTGTCCAAATATATCGCAAAATGAATGCATCATTCATCCCTACCACTGCCTTTGGGAGAAGCCACTGTTACTCCATTAGAGTGAATGATGAGAAATTAGGATTTTGCCTTTAGATACATAGAGTTACATGGTCCCAAACCCTTCTCTCACATGAGGCCATCTTTCCATTTCCTAGCACGAGCCCAGGTTTGCAAGGAGCAAAGCTTATTTTCAGTCAACAGTGAGAACAGGCTCGTCTACCACCGGCCTCACGAGGTTTTGCCGACCTGCTGAGGGCCTCGTGTGTGGGACCATAAGCTCCAGTCCAGCCACCATGAACAAGGATCAAGAGCTGCTTAAGAGCTCCCTACCCCATCCTGGCAGCACAACGTTCCCCACCGAGGCAGCTCCCCAGCCTCCCCCAACCACCTCTGCATGCAGAGCCCAGTTATTGGGAGAGCAGCCTACTTGCACAGATAGATTTAAGGCCATCTGTTTCCAGGTACAAGTCTGCCACTCCCTGCTCCTGGCTGAAGCATTCCTATAAGCACAGATTGTTAAGCAACACACAATCCTTTAGGAAGGGCTTAATTTCGCAAGAGACTGTCAAGTGGAGCTTAAGAGTCTTGACTGTGAAAAAGAATGGCTCTTCCAAGCCCTCTAGTTTTCCCCACTTGACAGCAACGGGTGGATTACACAACCGCCTGCTGGTGTGCAAGTCCTCCGACTCCAGAGGGACACCTACACTCCAGCTGGGGGGTGGTCCCTCTCCAGGGGGTGGGAGATGTCCAGCCCTCCCAGCTGGAGAGCAGGAAAAGCCCCAGAGGATCCAGCCCAACATGCTGCTGCTTCAGCATCTCCCCCATTTAGCTAAGGAGGAACTATGATGGTTTAGCCAGGCTGACTGCTGAGTCTCCTCCAATAAAAGCAGCAACGCTTCAGGGCTTGCTTCAAAAGTTGGGCGTAACAGCAGCGCGATACTCTGCAGACGACAACAGTGCTAGGGCAGCCGGCGATTCAGTTATATTTCAGGAAATATTTCAGACACTGGGAAGCAAAAAACAACAAACCCAACAAAACCCCCTTGGTGATCACAGGGGAGATGAAATTGCTCTCAATCACAAATGCTGAGGTTATCTCACCGTTCTGGTCTCAGCAAATTGGGTCCCCTGGTGCAAAATGGGTCTTGTCAATGTGGCATTTTGAACTGTCTGCAATGCAACGCCCCAGCCCGACAGCCTGGCCTGTGTTTGCAAAGCCAGAGTGGCACGGGAAGATTCACTACTTGTTTTGTTTTAAATTGTCCTCTTGAGCGCCCAAGTTTCACATCAGGAGCACAGGACTGCAGCAAAGGCTCCCTCCGGCTGAGCTGCATCGCACAATCCCATCTCAAACAAGAGGAGGGGAGGCGAGCGGAGCGGGAACCCCTCACCAGCGCAGAGCTGCTCCCCTCCATCACCCACCTGGGCTGCACATCCCTCAGCCAAGGGGCCGTCGCCTACAGGAGCGGGTGCCGTGCGTGATGAGCGATGCGTGACCCCGTCACTCCCTCCAGCTCGTTGGGACCGAGCCAGCATGCAGCTCGGAGGACCACTGCTAAGCTCAAACTCCGTATTGAAAAATTAGGTCTTTGGCCTAAGACAACACAATTTTATGATTGTTCAACAAAAGCCTCGCAACGGCCAGTGGAGCAGGAGATATGGCAGGCACCGAGCGAGCATTTGGCTAAGGAACTTTCAGGGCACAAACTGGAGTAGCAACTCAAGGCCACAGAGGAACCCAAAGGGGCAAATGCTGCTCCAGGCTGAACACTGGAAATCGCTGGGAACACAACGTGGCCAAGAGGGACCCAGGCCAGGGAAACTACACTCTCCCTGCCACGGCCGAGACCGCTCTCCTACTGCACTAATCTCTTTTCTGCACTTTGTCACAATTCCAGAGCAGGAGATTATCTTTAATTTTGTGATAATTACCACAAGCTGCTTCCATTCCCAGCTTTGAAGTGTCTGCTGCTGTACACGTACCAAATGTGGAATCAACACCAACCGCCCGTGCAAAGGAAAGGTACCAGAGGCGAGGAACTGCGGATCTCCAGGAGAAATGATGCTTCAGATGGACTAGAGCATCGCCAGCAACCCTCCCTCCCCCAAATCAGCTTTATAAAAGCAACTTGTCTAGGCATAAAGTGAAAAAATCTTCCACTGGCTACCCAGCACATGGCACTTGGCCGTGCTTATCTCAAACAAGCTGACAGATGGCCTTGTGAAAACCGATGTAACTCGGGCTTCGAGGGGAATACAGCCACGAGAGACAGCACTCGGGTTTGCGCGGAACAGGAGTTCTGCTGCAGGAAGTTTCAACACTTAACAAGGTAATTGAAATTATTCTTGTCAGATTTGGTGCAGCTTAGTGAGGGTGTATTCAGAAACACAATGGGTGGCTCTGGAAGGGGAACCCTAGGATGAAACCCCAGCTTTCTGCCCTGCCTCCAGCTCCCGCCTGGGTCTTGCAGTGTGTTTCATGCACGCTTGACCTGCTGCCTTCAGTTCCTCTTCTCATCTGCTCACAGCTTTGAGTCAACCCTATCCCAACGCTTGAGCTCCTCTGTGGCCTCAAATGAATGCTTTGGTTGTATCATTCAAGCAATTCTCATCTCTGATTTAACATCTATTTTTCTCATATGCCTCTATTCGCAGCCACGACCGCCTTGTCCGTCCCCGCCACAAAGCTGACACCCTGCAGGACAGGGAGGAATTAACTCAGAAACCCTCTGCACATTTACTGTCTGACACAGAAACAGACTCTTGAGTTTTAGCTTTACTGCACCAGAGGAGCGTAAACCTACACAAGATGAGATAACCCATTTCTCCTCTTATGCGAGACACTGCATCAACAAATTGGTGTTCAGACCTTTTTAGGTCCCTTGCCCCCCATTTACATATGCTTGGACTCCTTTTTCCAGTCAGAAACAATGCTGCACCTTTAATAAAAGCTTCACTTTATTAAAATGCTTACCAGGAGATATATAGTGTGACTGAAACTAAAAATATGTTAGAATATAAGCACTATGTAAGTTCTTCAGCTGGAGGCTGTACCAACGTGACCCCTCCAAAAATGCAACACCGTAGAGACTTGCAATTTGCCACTCGCTCTCAATCGGGGTGGCAGCAATTGCAATTAAATACAGCTAGTTTTCAAAGTACAGTTCTCCAAAAGTAATGGACCAGCAGTTTACATTTGTTGCAGCTAGATTTTTTTTTTATGTTCTTTGTTTTTAAACTATGGAGCTGACAGCAGCCGTTGCAAAGTGACATTTAATACTAACCCAGTGTAAGTGGCTAGAAAGCGGTGAAATTCTGACAAGTCACACAAACACCAAAGGAGGTCTGGATCTAATTTTACACTTATTCGATTGAGAACAAGACAATGTGACATACCTGAGTAACCCATTTAGACGATAAGAGAAGCCTGCAATCAGGATGCTAGGATTTATTGTTCGATCAGACCACTCTAAATACAGCCCCCTCCGGTCAACGCATTATGTGCAAAAGCATTAAGAAACAGAGTGCTAAGGCACGAGCTGTGAAAGTTAAAGGCTATACACATGTAGCAGATGTGTTACAGTTGAAATACAGAGAGAAAGGCTGGAAATGAATCACATCCATCAAGAGAGACAGCTGTTACTTCCCATAAGGGACTGCTGATAAAAAGAAATTAAAATTGTGAGGGGGAAGGCAATTCAGAGAAGATGCCAGAAAACACGTCTCAGCTGAGAAGCAGCAGCTGAACAAGCGCAGGCAGCCAGCCGGGTCTTCCCAAGGAGCCGGCACGAGCGGCAGGCCATATCAAAAGGGAGAGGGAGAAAAGCAACCTCTGAATTTCTTCTCGCACTGGAAACGTGCGGCTCCAGCTGCCAGCAAGCAGCGCACAGGATCAGGCAGCCCAGGGCAGTCAGAGAGAGGGAGGCACAACAGGGAGCAGAAGCTGGGCTCTGAGCAGCCTCCTGGAGAAGGCAGCAATTTATAACCTGCCCTTCCCAGGCATCCATGATGACCTATTTCTGATCATTAAACACATTTTCTTCCCATAAAACAACACAATTTGATTAGGATGAGAAACACCAAGTAAGCCACAATACCAAATAAAAAGTTTGGAGTTTTCTCCTCCTCAGATGCAGCATCTCTCAGCAGAACGAGCTGTAGCTGACTGCTCTGCAACCTGGGCATGTACAGCTGTTTCTGCCGTTGGAGTGCTTGTAGAAATAATAAGGAAATAAAGCAATCTGAGATAAATTCTGCTTGCTATATAGAATCTACATGTAGCTTTGACACCAAAACGTATCCATTTTTCCCTGGAGTACTTGCTGACTGAATGAATGATTTTGGGGATCATCTACAAAAAACTCGCACTGGTTGAACACAAACCACCTCAACTCTCTCTCCACTGGCTGGCCCCATCCAGCCCGGTGCTCAGGCAAGACGTGCTCCATCCCTATGGGCAAGAACAGCACAGGGTAGGAGAGACCCTGCTCCAATGCACCTGCAAGCGCAGGTAGCTCCACGTTCCTCGGGACAGTTCAGTCACCATCCACAGTCCAGCAGTTACTTGCAGACAGACGAAAATGCTGGCAGCACCGGGCAGTAGTCAGACTGGACTACCAGGAACTGCCAGAGATAGGTAATCCTATTTAATCCCACCTTGGTCGCCCTGCTCTCCTCCTGTTCACCACCCACACCAGCTCCATGCCTCGTTTTGCCGTCTCAAGCATGCACATACCATCTCCACTTTGTGGAGGGAAGACGACATTTGCAAACCATGATCTCCTGCGCCAACTCTGTGCGCTGCACTCTTTTCCCATACCCTTTGTCTTGTTTATTTGAGCGTAAACTCGTTGGGGAAAGGAATGGTATGGCTTGTACAAATTAAGGAAAAGAGCTTAATGTTCCAGCTAGGTAGGACGGGCCTTGGGGCACTGCTGTGATACCTACTCAACAGCAGTGACACAGCTCGCTCCTTCCTTTCCACCCCAGGGCAGTTTCTACCTACAAGCTCTTCAATTAACCCGAGCCAGGCAGGCGGCAGGAAGCCCCCAGCCCGCACCAAGCCAGCAGCGAACCCCACGCCCAGTCCTGCCCCAGCCATCCCCTCCACGTTTCTGCTTGAGGGTTTTGAACGCCAAGCCCCAGAAGCGCTCTCGCTCCTCCCCTGCCAGCACTCCCCAGGGGTCAAGCAATTTGAGCCCTGTATTACAGAGCCCAGCTAGGGCCGCTCAAAGCAAAGCCCAGCTTATGGAGCATCACCACTGCAAGGGACTGCCACAAAGGGCTGATTCTGCAGTAAAGGCACCTACCAGCCTATTTTATTTTTGTTTCTATGCAGAAATGCTTTCTGCCTCAGAAATAAATCTGTTTATCCCAGCTCAGGAGGCAGGGCAGAAGCTGAAGATGCAGGCGGGGAGTTGACACATTCCTCCCTCAGCTGCAGGTGCGGGACCGCATCCTGGGCGCAGCCCTCCTCAGGGCTGCCGAGCCAGGACATACCATGCTAAAACGTTTCCTTGACAACTCACCAGAAAAGCGCTTACAGCATGGAAGCTCAATTACAGTGAGGAACAAGCAGGACAAGACCAGGGAAATGAAATTTAAAAAGAACTGATTCGTTTTCTTGTCTCAGATCAGCTGCGCGTAGAAAAAAGGACAATTTCAGAGTGCCTAGCCCGAAGTGTGACACAGCAAACAAAAAAGCAAAACAAAAATCTCATCAAGAGGAGCATACAATAGCTGACACCCAGTAGCAGAAAAGGCTGCAGCCGTTCGGCTCCACGTTCAACTCTGTAATTATGCAATCCAGTGGGATGTTCAGGCAAACATCTGCTAGATGGGAAAGATGCAGTCTTATCTGAACACAGTGTTCCTGCTCCCTTCTACGCTGCCAGTCACAGGAGGACTGTGGAGTGGAACACCACATGCTCCCCAGCACATTCAGAGCACGTGGGCAGCGGAGGCAAAAAGGTGAGACGCTCCCAAGGTCAGGCACTCCGGCAGTGGCGTTAGGGATGCCGGCCGCTTCCTAGCCTCCGACTTCTCTCTTTATTACAACCTTCAAATCTGTGTACCAGAATTCACAGCAAAGCTTGATTAGGATTAATTAGAGACAGCAAACATCGCAGCAGGAAGCGTAACCTCTCCAGGACAGAGCCAGCTCTCCGTGCCTGTGATGACATCCGGGCACAGCGGCACCACACTGAAACCACGACGCCAATTTAGAGCAAGGTCATAAAAGGCTGAAGGACTTTGAAGTCACATTCCTGACAATCATCCAGAAGAGCTTTGCAGCCCCCACTAGAGGATCCCAACCCACTGACACTGCTCACTGGGGCATCTCCCAGCTGCTGGGAGAGCTGTAGTTCAGCAGCGAGAAGATGGAGGACCTCCTGTTGCCTTTCTAGTTGCATTGCAAAAACATCGGGGACCTGCATGCAGCACATGAACCCAGGCAGCCCTTGGGACTCTCTTTGTGTGTTCAGATGGAGTTTTCAGCTGCCACAAGGTCCCAGAGAGCCCTTTGCCAATCCCAGGTAAGAGAAGCACAAGACAACTCTGCAAAGGCTTGGTCCAGAATTCACTTCCCTCCTTTGTTTTCTGCGCATTATTGCCTGCCTGCAGGCTCCCACCTAGAAGCAGGATTCAGCACGTTTAACCTGTGCAGCATCCCACCTCTGTGCAGGAAAAGGATGCTCAGCTGCATCCTCCATTATGCTATTCTCCAAGTGCCACTAACAAAGAAGGAGACGCACAAGCTGACTAATCTGAGGTTACACACTGCTTGCCAGGGCAGTTATTCTGCCCCAAATACACAAGGTTTGCAGTGTGGCACAAGGCTTAACGTCAGATCTCAGCACCTCCTGACCAGGTAGGGATCAGCGCTGCTGCAGGCTCTTCATCACCCCATCTTTGTGAGCTCCCTTTGCAACTCGCCATCTCTGCAAGGATACCTGCAAGGCTGGTACCAGGCATGGGACAAGGAATCGGTGCTGGAAAAGCAGAACTTCACTGCAGCCAATCCCCAAACTTCTTAAGCTGATAAAATAGCACAGGATATTGTTACTGAGAGGGCAACCCCCCTTTAACTAGAGAGCAGGAGGATGCCTTTGTACAACATCAGCTTGGTCCCCTTTACAATATTGCTTCTCTGGGTACCCCTCCAAAGGATCGCAACCTGTCTTGGGAGAGCACTGGCAAGTCAAAGAAACCATTCAAGCTGCTTGGAGGAGCAGCACAGCAGATATCAAGAGCAACAGATTGCAAACTATATGAGACAGTGACAAACTATTCTCCCTGTTTTATCTCTCAGCCCTTTCTCACAGAGGGTTCTGCAGCTAAACAATGTTGGCACCTCTGATCCAGGAGGGATGGGTCAGATTGTTTATCGCTTCCACCATTTAAAAGTGTCTTCCTACAGACACCACTTAACAGAGAGCTTAGTCCCCTCGCTCATTCACTGTCAAGAATTATTCTCAGACTAAATTACATTAAAATAGAAGAACGCAACTCAAGAAAGATATCTGCCTCCCCAACTTTGCTATTTTCTGACCTTCTAAAAGACATGTTGAAGTCCCGTTACTACAGTCATAGCAGGTAACAAAATCTACCCAAAATTTCACAATAACCACCTACCACGATACCAGGATATACAGAAGTTAACACAGTAAGCACAGCTTTAAAACCATGGGAGCTCAGCATCCCAACCAACAGCAAAGTCCAAAGGGAAAGCGGTTGTTTTGTCCATCTGCAGGCCACCCTTCACACATCAACGTGAAGATGTACCTGGATTTTTAACGAGTGGGGTATTTCCTGATTTACTCCGTAGCCAAAGCTGCTCGGCTAAATCCTCTAAGGTTTAATTCCGCTCTTGCTAATGTCACTTGACAGAGATTTTCCGAGGGTGCTCAAACACCGAAGACTTGAAAGGGGATTTCAGAATGGGGTTGCGTACATGTGTCACTGGATATAAAGTCCTTTTGCTAGACTTGCTCACATCAGGTTGAGTAAACTCTCCTTCATGAAACTTCCAGGTTGCCACGGGTGCTGCTGACAATACTGCATCCCGTACATAGAGATTTGCATCACAACACTGAGGACAAGGCCTGGGTGGGAGAAGAGGTGAGGGACACCTGTAACTTCTACCTGTTTCAAAAGCAAGGCAAAAGCATCAGGGTGAATTTCTGGACCTATTTTTAGAGCATGGATTTGTGATACAGCCCCTCAAAGAGCATACCCTCCCCGCAGTTCAGACAGTTTTCAAGCTGATCAGGTCGCACTAAAAACATGCAGTTAAAAAGACATAATAGGAAAAGCAGATCAGCGATACATCTTTCTTTGAGAGAATTTACTTCTAAATAAACCTAAGCTTTTGCTGCCGTAACACCTAGAAATTCAAGCTCCGCGGGCTGCATGCATGTCTTATCTGAGCTTGTTAGGCACCAAGCTATCACAGATTTCTTGGCCTCATTCAAAATTAACTACCCCAACTGACATGTGGCAGAAGACCGGGTCTGGCTGGCATTTTGCTGCTTCCCATCAGCGTGACCCTGCCCTCATCACAGCACCCTGCCACCCGCTCTGCCTGCGTCCTCTTTCTGCACAGGCAACACAGATTTCACACAACCCATCCAAACTCTGCAGCAGGCTGCACGAGGGCTAGCCAGAGCTTTAGGAGCAAACTCTGCTTAATCCATCCCAGCTACTGCAAATCCTTTCCTCCAGATGGATCCTGTCCCTCCTTGGATATGCCAACACCTCCTCTCTCCCTCAGACTGAGGGGCTGGTACCTAGGAGGGGTACCAAGCCTCCAGTCCTCCTCCATCAGGGCTCTGTCAGCAAATGTCCCCCACAGCAGCTCTAGACAGACCATGTACCTGTGCTGTGAGACTGAGGAAGGATCTCTAGGGCAAAAGGTACTGCTGCAAGGTGTGGGGGGCTGTAGCTTAAGAATACATTTAAATTATTGCTCACCACCATGTTCTTTTCCCACCAGCTTTGTTAAGGCCCCTTCTGCTCTCTGTGACTAGAGTGTTTCAGTCGGGTGCTCCTGCTCTGCTCTAACAAAGGCACCTGTTCAGATGGAACAAAATAAGCCACAGCAGAACAAGCTCAAAAGATGAAGTGTGCTGCCAAAAATCGTAACTCAAAGTTTCAGCAAGTAGTCTCTTCTTTCCCTGGGATACTGGCTGTAGCACAGCTAATGACTCAGCTATCAGCTGAAAATAAATTACCTAGATAATAATGAAATTTAAAAAAAACACTTCTAGAGCTCTTAGTAGGAAATAAAAACAAGTGAGACATGCATAGATGGCAGGAAGAGATAACCTGGTGCCCATGCTGGGCTACAAGGATGTTTCAGTTGCATTACACCGACTATCATGGACAGCCTCCTCCAATCCAGGTAACCACAAGCTGAAGGATAGGCTCTTTCTGGCACAGAATGCAGCTTGCTCGAATGCTAGGTCAGTAAAACAGCTTCTCCAGCCCAGCCTGGATGATTTTTACTTGGAGGCTGAGCCAGGCATTTATTAACCAAGTGCAGCTATGTCCATTTATTTACTCATTTGGGAACAAGCTCTGCTCCAGACTCTCTACACGTACGAGTCCAAACTAAAGATGCAAAGGAAAAAAGAGCAAAATCCAAAAGAGCACTTAAGCTCCCAAAGTGCCGCGCAGGCAGAACTGAGGCACTGATTACCCCCAAACTCCCGAAGGCACCCCTGGTGCTGAGGACACTTGAGATTTCTGGCATTATTTTCCCAGAGGCTGCCACACACGTTCATACCCAGTTCAGCCACAAGCCCCTCTGCAAGCAGCAGCACTGTTTGGGATCAGAAGAATGGAGACCACGGTCATTGCTGAGCTGTGCACTGCGCAAGTGTTACGCTTACCCTTCGTATCCTGCACTTAGACCGCTTGCCCAGGATACAGGAGTGGTCAAGGTCTTTCTGAAGTGACTTTGTGGCTTCTAGGAGATGTTTGACAGCAGACTGTTACTAGGTGAAAGAAAACAAGTTACTGTGGAGCTGAACCACAGCCAGCTGGGTCAGCTCTTTTTCCATCTTTCCGGAGTCCCCAGCTCCTGGGCCGCAGGTTTCAGAGCAGCCCTCCTTCAGTGAGAGAGTGAAGGAGGAAAGGCATTCATTAAACACAGAAAGCTACAACTGAAGAACATGGTCCTAAAACAAACTTCTGAACCATGAACAACTTAACTCCTGAGCCCTTCTCAGGGATTTACTCAACATGTGCCCGACACAAGATAAAACTGGGGATTCCTGCAGCAGAGTGAACTTCAGTCTAGCATTTCTGAACTACACAGAAGAATCTCACAGGATCTTTAATACTGTTTGCTAAGACTTTAATAAAACCAGATATGAAGTACTTCCCCTGAACCATAACACTACAAGGGCTGGATCAGCCAAACACACACTGCCACTCACTGCTACTGACTTGCGAAGCGGAGGGGAACAGCACAATCTGCTCCTGCACTTGGAGAGAAACAGAAACCACAGCCAGGCACACGAACATCATACGCTCGCTCCAAAAAGCATCTCCAGGAGGACGACCCAACCTTTTGCTTGGATTTCCCCTCCCAACTCAGCTGGTAGCTGCTGGCTCTCTGTTCTACGATGATGGTGTGCATTGTGGGGTAGGAGGAAGAGAGACAGAAGCATGCAGTGATGCCAGCCCACAGCTACGTAACAGCTCTTGATGGAGAATAAAAGATACACAGGGCTGACATGGGAAGTCCCATGGCTTAAACTCTACATTTCCTGGCTCCCAACCCAGTAATCTCCCAGGCCAGATGGCTCAAGCCTATAGAGCTGTACCCACCAAGCAGTGGGGCTCCTCCAGCCTCACTGGTGAGGCCAGGGAGATTTTAACGGGTGAGTTATTTTTACAAAGCACAGCAAAATGGAAGTTAGAAGGCGTACAGCAGTCAGGTGCCAATGGCTTTCCATGCGAAGAGAAAAAGGCAGGTCTGATGAAGCAGAACCATCCCACACATACTGCAATGCCATTTAAGGATGGACCAGACCAAGCTCTGAAGTTTTGGATGGGGCAATACTTCTTGGCTTCCTCTTCACCAAAATGGCACTGGTTATGTCAAAACTTAAGGGCCAGCCATAAGGCAAAGGATGTCTGGAGACCAGTATCTTGGCAAGTCAAAGCAACCAAAAGCAGGAGCTCTAATAGAAGACATTAAGTAACAGGCAGCACTTGCCATTTCTGCCTGTGGTATGTTCCTTTTCCCTTTAGATGAGCAGCTGCCATTCATGCAGATCTTATTCCTCCCTCCTGCAGGCCTTGGATTAAGTTGTTTTCATCCCACCTCTCCCTTACAGATTAAGTTGTTTTCCACTCCACCTGACAGGAAAACTTGCATTTTAACTTCATTTCTTCAGATACTGTAAAAACCCACCTCGATCTAGGTTACAGTGTGCTCTTCATGCTGGTCACTTCCAGCCTTATGCACTCCTAGTTTTCAGTTTAGAAAAAGAGATTCAAAATAAAACCAGTCTTTGTGTTTTAAAACCTGGGAGTTAGGGAAGCCATAGCATCTCTCTGAGATCAGTTATAAACTTTAACTCTCAATACCTCATGGAAGCTCATGCACTTCCATCCTAAAAATACAAAACCAGAGCTTGCTATATTAAATGAAGCTCCTCCCAAATTACCACGTTCTTCACAGCTGATGGAGTCCTGACAAGCAGTCCACTACCAGCATTTCATCTCGGGAGGGTCTTCAGTGTAATACCAGCCTATATTGGCCAGCTCTGCAGCTGGTATACGATGGGCAACCCGGTTTATTATACCAAAGTGAAACAGATAAGGCAATTGCTGTCTTTAACTGAAATATGTGTTTTTGACAAAATACAGTCTTTTTGCTTCATTTTAAAGACAGACCCACATTTATCAGGACTTCAAGGCTCTCTGCAAGGGAGCTGCAGCGAAGATTGCACTTACACACAAATGCATGGGCCCGGTTTGCGAAGCAGCCGCAGAAGCAATTAGCAGTTTCAGGATGTTTGCTCCTTCAGTTTCTCATTTTCTTTAATAAGCATTTTCGAGCATTACCAGTCCAGAAGCCTCTTTCTCAAAAGAGCGTCCTAGATAGTTAATCCACCAGTGACTCCTACTTAATATTGAAATGAAAACAAACATCCAACCCTCTGAGACTAAGGTAGAGAAAGACTATGTCATCATTTCTCTTCTATCAAAATTAAGCCTGAAGAGATGCTGGTTTGAGAGGATGTATCCTGGAATTAAAAAAAAAAAAACCAGTATGCATATCAAAAGCTACAAAATGGAGCACAATATTCACCCCCTAGAAAAATTGAATTATCTTGCAACATAAGTTAGCATTACAGGGAAAAAAGTAGTAAATTAAGCAAAGGCAATTGTAAGCCTTCCAGATTTCAGTTCTGATCACTGAACAAACAGTCCTTACCAACACAAAAATTATCGTGTAACATGTGCTATTTAAGCCCACAAATAATCACCACCTGTTAAGGCCCAACTGAAGAACTTTGCCCTAGTTCTGGATTCCACCTAGGCAAGTGTTTGCCCTGTAACCGAAAAGCGTGTCATTTAACGTTGACAAGTACAGCTTCAAGACAGTATAATTTTCTGCTGTCTTTGTTCCAGCTTTGAAGTTAGGGATTATTTTACATCTCTATAGTTTACATTTCTGCCAGCAAATTCCATGCCGTTTTGTATGCTGCCCCCACCAACAGGCATTCAGACAGATGGCGAGAGCAGCACCGAATACATACAGAAAGGAAAACTGTCATTTTAAAGATGACACCCATTTGAAAGTGACATTTAAAGAGAAGACAAGTAGTTTCAGGTATTACATCTGCCCTCTGGGCAGCACGTCGGACTTCTGATCACATTACCTCTTCCTCTTCACATACGCTGCAGAACCGGCTGCATGGACAGAAACTGTGAAATCAAGAAATCAGACAGAGAACCAAGTTTCACATCAGCATCTAAAGGGAGCGACTGGCTGCGTGAAGTGCCATCAGGCACATGTTCAGGGAAGGAGCACTCAACCGGATGATGATTTCAGCCAGCTGCCTCCCTTGGAAAAATGCAGTAATGGACAATTTTGCCCTGAAAAATCTACCAAATTTGGTCCATCAGATGAGCAGAGAGGCTACAGAAAGAAAACTACTGCAGCTTCTTTGTCATCAGCTGCTGTATCCTGCCCACACTAGAGGCTTTGGTAATATTTTGCTTGTGCTACTGCCCATGTCAAGACAGCACCAAACACGATAAGTGAGCATTAAGACACCGGCAAATTTTCCCTGTCTTTTTCGAACAGTTAGCAAAGAACCATCACTTCTGCCTTGCGTCAGTCTTCCCTCTCCCCACGCTCCACACATGAACTAGCGTGGTAAACATCATCAGGGTCGCAAAGCCAGTGCAAACTTCAGTTCCCGACTCCACACCTGGAAGAGAGCCAGGCATCCTGCAGGAAGAAACCAGGCCACCTGACTGGTGGCAATGGGAGACTCCAGCTAATTACCTTCATTTTACTCTGTAAAATAGAAACTTGTGTTTCTAGGCCTTATGCCAAGCCTGAGGGTTTTTCTTCAATCCCACAGATCTTCAGGATCTTGAGTAAAATCAATGGACATCAGAGATGACACTTAGCCAAAGTTGGGCTGTCAGCTTCTGGGTGGCTGACCCGCTGCGGACAAAGCGGTAACAAAACCGAGCAGGCTCCAAGAGCAGAAAAGCAGCTGTATCTCATCTCAGCTGTTGTAACCCCCAAGATCTTATTGACCGTGTTGACACAGCAAGCGAGTGGCTCACACTGCTGTTGGTGTTTCCATTGCTGATGTGCATGTTGGTAAGATTGGCCGTTTTAAGGTACAGCAGCCTGCCACGAGCCTTGCAGCACTTTGGAGATGCGTCTTGAGCTCTGGAAGGATTTCACAAAATCTCTCAAAACTTGTCAATTACATAAAAATATTTCGCAAGCGCTCCAAACCCCCTGTGAACTGTATCAACGTGCCAACCAAAATTGCTCCCAGCACTCAAGTTGCTCAAATTGGTGCAAAGTGGCCTTAACTACCTGCACAGCCCTGAATGAAAAATGAAAATCCATATACAGACTTTCTGAACCAAACTCTAATCACTGGAGGGCTGAAAGGACTAGCATTACAAAGGTCTTTATACAGGTATTCACACAGTAACTGAAGCAGTACTGTAACCGCACTGCTGCCCAATCTTAACTGGAGAAAAAAACCCAAGTAAATATCCAAGAGCTCAGGAGGATGCTGTTGACTTGTGCTTTAAACACAATCAGTTCCACCCACAAATTGGGAATTCCACCCTAAAAATTGATTGAGAAGATCTTGAAGCCATACATTTCATGCACAGAAACAACACTGTTCTGCTCTACTGTTGGAGAGATTTTTTTTTTTTTTTTTTTAGATAACAAACTAGTAGAAAAGCCTGCAAAGATCACAAAATGCTCCAAAGGTAGAAAGCAGGAAAGAGCAGGTTGTTCCATCTCACCGTCGCCCTGCAGCACATGTGGCTGGGACACTCTCCCATCCCGCAGGAAGGGGAGGAGGGAGAGCAGATCAAGATGACCTACATTACTGCTGCTTTAAATATAAGGTAGCATCACTTTTACTCGACCTACCTCATTCCTCCCTATCCTTCCTGCCCCACACAGGCTTGAGCAAGAAAGCCTCTGCTCAGGTGGCACACATGCAGGTGGAGTGCATCCAGCCTTAACCAGGGAGGCAGAAACTAAGTTTGTGCATCAAGCCTGAACTCAGAAGGGACTGACTTTGCAAATGATGCTCTTTTAATGGAGATTATGTGGCTTTTTTGTATCAGTCCTCAACTCCATCAGGTTGTGCTTCACTGGTCTCAGTGGCCATCTCAGCCACTGGAGATCTGGACCTTAACTTACTTAGGGTAACAGAATATAAAGCAGCAACTGAGAATGGCAAACTCCACAGGGAAGAAAAGTATACCCAGCTATTTAGACAACATCTTGCCAGGCAGCAAACGAAAGGGCAAGACAATCTTGACTAATTCTACTCTTGCAGAATCATTACATGGTCACCAGCATGGTCTGACACATTCAAGACACCCATTTTGAAGGGCAGCATCCCAATGTGTCCAGAGTTTGAGTTACATAAAGGACAGGCTTCCAACACCAGCCCTGCCAAATGACTGCGTGAAGTCAGCTACCCAGTCTCAAAAGCAGCAGATCTCTTTGCGTCCTATGGAAAAAAACATGAAACAGCTGGGGAATTACTCTGAATTACTAAATTCAGTGCAAGAGTAGGGACACAATTGGCTCCCAGCCCAGCACTTCCCTTCCTCTGGTGATGAGCTGCCCTTCCTCCAGGAGCTCAGTGCTGGCTGAGGTCAAAGCTCTCCCACATCTTCTGAAGAAGAAATTAGGAGGTGTCTACCATGGTACAGGAACACAGAGAATTTGAAGAGTCAGTACTTTAACCGAGCTCCATCAGAGAAAGCATCGCCAAGTTTAAATGAAGAGTTATTAACTACTCTGGCTACATGGATCCTCAAAGCACAGAGAACTAATTTTGCAGGAGCCTCCAAGCCCCATGAAAAAGCATCCCTCAGCAACAGCTACCACAGGCACCAACGGGACCACTGCAAATCCAGAACACAGAAGCAGTGAAGTCATAACAATGGCAGCTGAAGCACAAGGCAGAAGCTGAATTAAACATCATCTCCCAGTCCCTCCCGCGTGGCTGGGAGAGATTTAATGTTGCACGGTACGGTGAAAAGCAGTGTTTGAGCTACTTGGAGTTGGATCGCTACCAAGCTCCCCAGCAGCCCACGTCACTAACGGTACCGTCCCAACAGCGCACTGCTATGTTTTAATGACTGCAAACAAGGCAAAGCTGCCCCTGTCTTTTAATCCATTAATTCCTCCGAGTTGAGTAGATTGAGCTATTTCACACAGAACAAAGACGTGAGCTTGTTGCATGTGGTGTTCCCATGCTCAGCTAATCTCCAAGCCCCTTCAGAAGCGTCAGTGTATCTGCCCAGGTCGGTCTTGTGACAAACCCTGGGCTGTGACCTGGTTTCCTCTGCTGGATCAATGAGCACCTTGTGCAGCAGCTACAGGTGTGCTACTGGAACATGAGCACCTCCTTTCCAAACACTTCTCACGCAACAGGCAACAGTGTAGATGCCAGAGAAGCAAACAGCCGGTTTCCAACTTCTCTTTTCTCCCAGGAAGCCTTTTCCACCCTCCTCAATAGCAATTTCTGCAAAGGGAACATGCTGATGCTGCTAATTACAGAGGAGATGAGGACTGTGCCCCCTCGATGAGTCTGCAAAGCGTTTTACACTTCTCGCACTGAAGGCAAACCATAGAGGCAGTGATTGGACATTGCGAGGTTCATTTTCTGCAACTCCAGATCTAATGGCTGCAAAGCCATCCAATTATCCAGAGGGACAGGTCTTCTAACAGTCATTTACCAGAGACACAACTGTACAGAATATGCAATCTCCACACTATAAAAATAATGCTGCTATTCTTCAAATATCAATTATTCTAGCCTGTTTCTGTGTTATAGTAAATACTTAAGAGAACTCTTCACATTACACTGACTCTATAGTTGTATGCATTTGTATTTTTTAAACAGAATTAGGGAAGAGTGGTGGTTTTGCTGTATTCAAAGAAAGCTGGAAGAGAAGCAAAGGGGCTAACTCATATGGTGAAAGCCTCTCCTCAGAGCTGTGAGATGATGAAACAAGTCATGGCTAGCAGTGACCAGCAGCATCGGAGGGGTGGTGAACGCTGGGGCAACCGAACACGTTGAAACCTCCAGATTTCCTCACTGCCGCAGCACGTACTCTGACTCAGCCTGGGTTATTCACCGCAAGCCAGTGCAAAAACCCACACGTAAGCTGGGGAAGCCACAAGAACACATGATGGAAGACAACAACACTTAATTAGGGGTTGACAGCATTTTCTGCTTAAATATATGGGTAAGAAGAAACAAAGTGACAGAAAAGCTTCTCTGATCACTTTTAGCTTTTTAGTTACAGAAAATGTTTCCCAGAAAGTACTGAGGTTAACTACTGGCAACACTGAATAACTCAAACAAGTGCCAGGCTGCTTAGGAACAGAGCATTTCTAAGACCTACCTAAAGAAGGAAAAACCCCAACATTACCTTATTATCATTGGCTCTTGTAGGGCTGCTTGGAGAGGCCAGGCTCCCCTTCCAGGGACTCAGTGTGCCAGTTATCCGCAGAGGAGGTGAAGAGCCTGGGAAAACCAGCAGACACCTTTTCTTTTGGCACGCAGCTCCCTAGGCGGGTAGGTGAGCCACACCAGGCTGCTCTGCTGAGAAGGTCAGTGCTGATAAGGACCAAGACAAAACTGACTTCACACAGGCCACTAGTTTGGTGTTTTTACACGACCCTCCTCTTTCTTGCACTTTCATTGTTTTATTTCAGCATTAAACGTCCTTTTGCTTCCAGGCCCTCGCAGTGCCTTGATTTACCTTTCTGCTGCGCTCCTGTCGTTTCATTGTCTGATGGGCAACCCTGCACAGGCAGGGCTCAGCATGGCGTGCGTTTTCATTATGGCATCCTTTCTGTTAGAGGAAAACGCAAGTGGCTGCACTTGTCTGTTGGACGAACACGGAGCGGTGCACCATCAGTAGGCAGCAAACTGGGGTGCTTGTGCCAGGAATTCTGCTTTGCCAAAGACTTCAAGAAAATGACAATATTTTGCTCCTTTGAGTTTCTGCACCAGCCACAGATGGATTTAGAAATGGCAAAATACCACACAGAGATATTGTCCTAATAGTAGTGACTTATTGGGAACCCACAGCAAACAACTAGGGCTTTGCGCCTGCATAATGCTTTAAAAATAGATTCTGCCCAGACCCACAGGCGTGATCACAGACATCCAGTCTGACATGACTAAGAAATTCTGTTCTTGGGCACATTCACAAGGCGACTCAGCTTGCAGGCCTAGAATGCAACAGCTTGGGAGATAGCTGAAGGAAAGTGACACTGTCAACTTAACAAGTTAAATTTAAAGGGGACTATCAGAAATTTTGGTTAGAGACCTGCAAAGACTTAATGGGAAACAAAAAACCCTGCCCAGACTTCCTCCTGCTGTTCTGCTGCTATTTACGAGTTTAAACATACAGAGTCACCCCTCTCCCCACAAAGGCACTTTCAAGAAATGGAGGTGCCAAGGCCTCTGCTTTAAACTTTCTGGGGTCTAGAGAGGATGCCTCAAAACCGGCAGCCTGCTCCGATACCTGCTGCTCCTGCCAGCTCCCCCAGCACCGCAGGCTTCAGGGGAGATGAGAGAGGGTGCACCCATGGGATTAGACCATCTGGGGAAGGCAGGACCCACTTTGGCTCCTGCTTTCCGATAGCCAGGCTGTGAGAGGGAACATCTCCCATGAGCAACACGACCAGCAGCTCTGTGCCCGCGCTGCTGGTGGGAGCAGAGCGTGTGAACCAGTCTGCTGAAGGTCACTCCCACCTAAACACAGTCAAACCCGCCCTGCACTGGGAGCCACTGGGAGCTAGCAAACATTTCCCCCTCCACCTCCACTTCTGACATTCCCCGGTGGGGTGCAAAAGGGTGCAACGTTTTCTGACTTGCAAGTTAATTACACCTATGCAACGTCTGCAGTTCTCATAAGCACAGGTGGGAACTGATCTCATGCTGGTAAGGTCCCAGATAACATGCAGGTACCACATCTATGTCGGGAGCAAGGCACCTGCCAGGCCTCTATAGATTAATCCTGGTCTACAGGAATATGCTTGGCAGGCCGAAAAGATGGACGGGAATAATCAGATGTGACAAAGATGTAAGCAGCATGCTACGCGAAGGGCTCCCCGAGCCCTTGTCAGGGTATCGCAGAGCTGTGGCAGACCTCTTTCGGGACTTGACTGACTGCGATTGAAAGAAGTGTGCATGAAGAAAGGGAGCACTGGATTTGCTGCTTTTCAGGCTGCAACCACCTTATATGGGAAAATCATATTTAATAAGATTGTGCATCTGGCAAGAGCCCATAATGGTCATGTCAGTGAATCACTTCAGTAATTATTCCCAAATTATGCACTGCTCATACTAAATTCACTCCAGTCACCCCCCGAAGAGCCCTTCTGGAGAGACCCAGCGAGCATCCCAAGCGGGACATGGCAGCGGCGGCCTTGCCAGCTGCAGATCCAGCAGCGGCGTAACAGGCTATTATATACATGTCAGTGCCAAATGCTAGTTAATGAAAATTAATCATTCTTCGTCCTGAGTTCTCGGCGATTCATTCTCCAGCCTGTCCTGACACCAAGATACAGACAGGCTCAGCAACCTTCAGGGCAGTGGCCAGATTTCCCTGCCGTACAAATACTGCCCTTTGCAGCTCCCAGGCGCCACAATCACAGCTTCCCTATTTGTTTCCAGCCAATTCGTATCTTAAAGGACAATTATTTTGCCAGAGAAGCATGAATTCTATTTTCATTGCCTTCCTCCTTCCCTGCAGCTGAGCTGTGACTTATTGACTGTGAAGTAACTGCAGGGTCTTTAGAAGTTCAAGGCACAGGGTGTTTTTCTGTCTGTTTTTGCCTAGCTGACTCCCTCTGTCATCATCTTCACTAGCACCGTTTCACAGGAGAGAGGCATGTGACATCCAACTAAGCTGTGAACCATAATCATGCTGGGGATGATGTTTACATTTGATTTTTCCTCAAGCTGATAAGCTCTCTCCAATTTCCCTCTCCATCACGTTGGTATGGATTGAACTGCTTGTGCCCCACAGGGTGGAATTCTTCTCTTATCTCTAATCTGCTCACTGAAAAAATTGCTTCCAGCAACCTTTCAAAAGTCACTTCAAAGTTATCATCACAAAGAGGGAAGAGCTGCAATACCATTCTTTGTCTGTTGCAATCAACGCTCTCCCAGTGCTTTTTGCAGATGGCCTCACAGGTGCCGCCAGCATCCAGCACACCACTGGCTGGGGCCGCGATCTCCACTTTGCTATCTCCAGCTCTGGGTACAGTGAGACAACTGTTGAACAAGAGCATAAATACTTGTTAAATCATTTCAGCTCCCTAAAGCAGAGGAATTCAACCCTGAAGAACGTTAGAGGCTTCTGTCCAGGCTCTAAGCCATAGATGATAGGCAGACTGCAACCCATATAACAGGAGACATGAGAGATGGAAATGAATCAGACACCAACTCTACTTCCCCATCAGGCTGAGAATTTCCACTTTTGCAAGAAGATGGTGCAGACCAGCTTTGCTATCGGTTTTGTACCAAACAGCCCTCCAATAACTTGAGGCCCCCTTGGATAAAAGGATGTTTCCACACCCTCTGCCTCTGGGCTGCACCCAGGTAGAGGGATGGTGATGTGCCCTCTCCTCACCCAACCATTTCTGGGGCCAGGGCACCCAGCCTGAACGACCCCAGTGCTCACCTGTCACACCGCAGGCACACAGTGCCTCCACACACCACCTCCGCTCCTGCCGACAGCTCTGCTATCCACACCAAAACTGGCGAACAGTCCCTTATGCTCCCTGCAGCCCCTTCCCAGGGCAAGTGGGTGCGGATTCAGGAAGGAGGCACAGCAGTCATTTATACCCGTCAGATTCTGAAACTCCCTTTTCAACCACAGTGGTTACAAAACTTTTAAAAACCTCAGAGCTGGGTTCTCAGAAAGGGACAAATTGGGCCTGTGTGTTCATGTATGAGCCCAGCTGCTGGCACTAAATGAGGTCTTCTCCCTCAAAGCATATTATAAGACTTCCAAAAGCTCCCTTTAAGACTCCCCATGCCTTAAGTCAACCTACTGTCAAGGTCTCCCTGACTTTCAGGCCCCCTCCTCCATCCAGCTTTATTCCTATACCAGACTAACTGGCTCCCCTCTTGATGTTTAGCGAGTGCCTGGGGAAGGTCTTTGCTGACCTGACCCAGGATCTGGATTAATCCCACCATGTTTGTTTACTAAGAGCACAGCTCACAGCCAGCCCCACTCTCCAGCAAAGACCTGGGGAGCACATTCCAGCTATGCTGGTAATCCTTCATCAACAGCACAAGCATTAAGGTGAGCGGCACAAAGCACCCATATAGGTGGGTCAGGAGCACTTCACCACCTCCACTGCTGCTCCAAATAGCAGCAAAGGCATCAGTGCTGCGCGTGCTAAATTGGGTTTGTCACCACCAGCTTCGAAACAGACGACAAAACAGGACGGCGTTCAGCACAAACCCCCTCTGCTCCCGGGCACGTTGCTCTGACATCCAGTATTCCCATCTGCTGTAACGAGGGCCACAGAGCACGTCAATGTGCTCCATCAGCCGGCAGTCCCAACCCAAGACCCGCAGCACAGCCCACCCCACACGCGGGTGTAGCCATGTCTTTGTGCACAGCCCACCAAGGGCCACCTCCAGTCACCCCGGGTTTTGTTCTCTTCCAGAAAATACACCTTAGCTGTCGTGCACATTGTCCCCAGCCCTCCTGGGAGCTCCAGTTGCAAGCGTGGCTGAGGGCAAGTGACACAATTTGGACGCTACCCAAGTAAGCAACTTGACTGAAAAAAAAAAAAATCAAAGCATCAGTGAGATTACTGGCTCCGTTTCATCTTTTTTACTATCAGTGTAAGGTAAGACAGCCTACGGGTTTGTAAATTCAGATTTACTTGCAAAGAGAAAAAACTCACGCACTCCCTGCTTAAACCCCTCCTGAGCAACAGATACCTTGTCCTGAGCAAGAACCCTCTGCCCTCCCCAAAAAACAGAAAGATGACAAACAAATCAGAAGGATAAACAATATTTTAATTGTTCATTGGCAAGAGGTTCTCTCTCTTTCGCTCCCTCAGCATCACTAACCCCCCCAGCCACACCACACCGTGCTGGGGGAACGCTCCCAAAAAAGAGGTCCGAGCAGTGGGTGGGGAATGCTGTGAGCAGCCTTGGGAAAGGCAAGCTGCACACAGTCAGCCCCTCCATTTTCCTTGCAGCACTGAGGAATGGAAGCAGGGAGGCTGGGGAC